>NC_080596.1:20104833-20405000 GCF_027887145.1 Ammospiza caudacuta | reverse complement strand
CTGGACAAGTGTGAGATGGATTTACATGCTCAGAACAGTTTAATAAGCCTGTGGAAGCTGTGCATGCTGTTTCAGCTTTCTCTTTAACCTGTGCTTTGCAATGCTTGGCCAGTACTTAACCTTGAATTCCTTGTGCATGAAGATTGTAGCCTATTTTACAGTACATGCCAGCAGTTGCTAATAAATGTATTAAGCCTTTGTAATTTTCAGTCTTTGCCTAGTTCTCAAATGCATTTGGCTACAGGAATGTATTTTTTGTCTCTGTTTCTTCACTGTTGAAGAGCTGCTGTTCTTGATGACTTACTGAACATGCTGAGCTGTGTATACGTATATATATACCTCTCAGAGAGACTCTGCTGTGCTGCTTAGCCTTGTTGGAGGAACTTCCCTAGGTAATGTTGTTCTTCTCATCCTGCAGCTGGATAACATCCTGAATGCTCTCTTCGAGTTGGTTTTGGGGCAGGGGTAGGTTCCATGATCCCCTGCTCAGATATCCAGTATATCCAGTACAGCTGCACGCAGCTTAGCAAGGAGAGCGAGTAATGTACAAATGTTTGACTAGCTTTTTGTATTAGAAAAATTTGAAGTCTCAGGAAAGCAGGCATCTGGAACCTTCGCTGTCAGCTGTGGTAGAAGAGCTGTGCGCTTTCTGTCAGTGCAGTGTCATTATCACTGTGCAGCCATCTAACTACTAGTTTTCAGTGGAGAAACACCTGCAGCAACAAGTGCCAGAGGGTGGGAATATGGCATCACTGACCTGAACCCTGCAATTTCTGCCCAGCACAGCACTCATGCATGTGCTGTGGGTGCATGAGAAATAGCTGCTCCTGTGTGAGCTGATTGAGCACTGGGGCATGAATTAATTGGGTGCTCATGTGAGCAAGGCTGTTTCCAGGCTTGCTTGTCAATAGATTGAGTGCTTGTGCATGAAGTGATTGGATGCTAAGGTCTGAATAAATAGGGCACTCATGCATATGCTGATGGGGCACTAATGCATGAAGCTTTAGGACATTCAGGTGTGAAGTGATGGGATGCTGCTCACAGTCATGGGCTGTTCATGCATGAGCTGATCCAGTGCCTCTCATGCATGCCATGGCTCCTGCACTGCTGGGAACACGTGGACATCCATTCACACATCTCCCTCTGCCTCCAGCACACAACAGTATTTTCTGCAGGAACTGGCCTAGAATAAATCCAAACCCAAACAAGCTTTTGGGCAGGAGATGATAACTCTGTGACAGGCCATCCAAAAAGAGCTTTTATCTTCTGCATCCAAGGGAATGGACAGAAGATGACATTGCTCTTGCCTGCCCATGGATACAGAGCATGTATTTGCAGCCAGCACTGACAAAGAGCTTATGATGAGAGCCATGGGATCGATGGTGTGCTGGCCTGGCTTTTATATTCCATTAAATGAATTGAGTGCCTGCATGAGTCAGTAGAATCCTGGTTTCTCCTGATTTCCAGGAGGCCCATGGCTGCCTTTTTGGGAAGGCAGTGGGTGTGGGGATTTGAGAGCCTTTGATTTCCTAATAGAAGTACCTGTGCCCTCCCAAAAAAACATTGTCCCACCAGTGCTCCCACTCTTCTGGCCAGTAGCCAGAGATGCTGTGTAGAGCTAGTTTGAAGAAGCAGGAGCTGAACTAACCTATGCCTTCAAATAACTTGAGCAGTAACTTGCGGGAAAATGTCCATCAGCAGAATGTCTTACAGCCGATGCTGTAAGAAGCAGGAGAAACTTTTTTTTCTGAGCATCCAGTTCTGGAGGTAGAGCTTCAACGAAGTGGAGTTGGAATGAGCTAGAAATAAAAATAAGTCTATGTCCATCAGCTGGAGCTTTAGGAAGCCAGAACTGCTACATAAAAGCTGGAGTTTAACAAGCTTGACCTGGAATCACCTTCAACTGAAAACAAGTCAAAGCTGGAGTGTTCAGTAACTGGAACTGAAATCACCTGAACTGAGCAGCAGCAGCATCTCTCCTCACAACTGTGCAGGAGCTGGAGCTGCAAGACAGAGCCAGAGCTTTAAGAAGCAGCAACTGAAGTTATCTGAGGCTTCCTGAGTAGTTACATGCTGGACCCTCTGTCAGCAAGAGCAGCAGGAAGCAGGAGCCACTCTTATCCAGAGCATCCAGCCACTGGAGTGCGCGTTAGCTGGAACTGCAGCAAGCTGTGGTGTCCAAGCCAGGGCTGCCTTCCAGCACTGCTCAACAGAGGAGCATCTGCTATCCAGAGCCAAGGAAGAAATGACAACAGGAGCTCCTGCCCTGCTGGCACAGACCCTGCCAGAGCAGGGAATGGGAACGTGCCAGGTGAGAGCTGCAGCAGGCAAGTGCAGCCCTATAGTACCTGCACAGGGATCACCTCAGGGCCTCACCCCACATCCCACTGCCACAGCCAGGGACTAGGGCAGGCTGTGAGAAACTGGAACTGTGGACACAAGTCAGCAGGTCATGGCTAAAACCTGATGCTCTTATCTCTCTTCAAGTCATGTGTATCTGATGACAAACAAACTTTGCTTTGTAATGAAACAAGCAGCTCCTTTACTGAAAGAGGGGAAGGTACAACCCCAGCAGTGTGACATGCAATCCTTTAAGGGTTAAGGTTTTTTTACTGCTTTAAACTGCCTTTTCTAAGCCTTTGGTTGAAATTCTATCTCTGTAGCCTTGCTAATTTTATTTATACTTTCATTTGACACTGGGTGGCAGCAGCTCTATGAGCACACTATTCAGTAATCCATTTCCTTCTCCTTCAATATTTTCACGGTTCAAGTACCAGAGCAATAAATTGAAAGGGCTTATCACTTTTTGACATTTCTATATATATTTATGCAGAATAGTTAAATTAGCTGTTGTCTTTCTCTCCTTTTAAAAAGAGGAGAAAAATACATTTTCATAAAATTTCTGGCTCAAATGTTCCTTGAGGTGGTGGGGGGACTGAAAAGGCCTTCTCAGGTTTCTGACTTCTGCCTTGCCTGCCTGATTGGCACACCCACAGTATTTCCCTTTCAAGCTGGTTTGTTTCCAGATCCTCAGCTCTCACGGCTGCACTTCTTGACTGCAAATTTCAGCCTCCCACATTCTCCCCCTTGTCCTTAATGTGGTTGTTAAATTAGTAAACTCAGTTAAGTTAATCAGTTGCGTTACTGTTACTCCTTTCGCACATTATAACAACTGTTAAATGCAAGTTTCTCTTTCCAGGTTTCACTCCTCTTAAGGGATGTTTCATCCAAAAGTACCAGATTTCATGAGTACACCGACCCCTAGGGGAGTTCTTGTGGAACTGTGTTCTCTTCCTTTTCTTTCCTTTGCTGTGGTATGAAATTGCCATGCAGACAAGGGAAAACAAGTCCTGTATGGGGAAATCAGCAAGTCACCAGCCACCACCAGCCTGTGAAAAAAGGACAGGCAAAATTCCAGCCTCTTTTGGCTTTAGACCATTGGGAGTCTTTTGCAGTGAGAGCTTGAAGAACATTTAGGGAAGAGACAATGATAATGTGGGGTATTTTGGAGTTTTTTTGTTTGGATGGTTTGGGGTTTTTGTGCTGCACCTCTATACATCAATAGCAAACTGCAGCACCCCGATAGGTCTTCAGCAGAAGGAACTTGAAAATCATTAAGCCTTTTTTTGGCCAGTGTGGGCTCAAATCTGCATGCCTTCTCTAAGGGAAAGGGCCAGGAGAAAAGTCAAATCTATGTGCAAAACAGGTGGAGTTTAAAACTGGAAGACAAAAGCTGTGCTTTTCTCCTGGCTAAGAAGACAGGCAGTAGGCAGTTGCAGACAACAAAATCTTGTTGCTGCTGTTTGATAGTAAAGAAAAAGAGTCCATTTCTCAGGTGTGGGGCTCTGTGGACTCCTGGCTTGGCTTTAAGGACAGCCAGAAATAATGATTTGCACAGGCTCACTGCACAATAGCATTCACTTTTTAACCCAGTGGTCACTCCTGGGCCTGGTGGCATTAGGACATGTGGGGGATGGCACCTGCTAAGCTGGAAACAGCCTCAGATTTTCCATAGGCATCAGGCTCTGCACGCAAAATCAGATGCAGTAGTTTCCAGCAGTTGTCTTCTAACAGCTGCTCAAATAAATCCATAGTTTATAAAATTAAGTGTGACAATGCCTATTGTTAAGAATCTCACAAGCTCAACCAATAAACCCAACTGAATCTAATAAATTTGTAGCGAGCTCATTGCAAAATAGATTTCAGAGAGCTTGACAGAGAGCCGCTGCACATCAGGAGTCACAGTGAGCTCACTTTGGGAATTCTGCCAAAGGATGCACCTGACCCCTGAGTTAAATCCTGCTGCTGTCCTCAAGACAGACAGCTGGGCAATATTTATGTGGCAAACAACAGATAATGGGTTTACAAGAAAATAATTACCCACCTTTTCCATGCCTGGTGTGCAGCTCAGTTTGCTTTGAACTCCATGTCTGGCACCATCTTGCCCATGATGTACAGAAGAACCAAGCCCTCACCTCTTGCCTTTGATTATGAGAATGGCACCACAACCATGGTTACCACATCCCTGAACGTGGACATGCAGCCACCTCAGTGGTGAGAAGCACAACTGGGAAACAAATTTCTGTACTGGGTGCATTCCTGTATGCATGTTGATTTACTCTACTGGTTTAGCCCTATACCAAGATGTAAAGAAGTCAATCAGAAATGTTCAGATCCATGCCAGGAAACAAAACAACTGTGCTACAACATTCAGGCACAAGGAACTTAAGAGAGAAAGAATGCCAGTCTAGTGCTGCCTTGCAAAAGGTGGGAAGGGAGGAAGAATTCAGGACAGTGTGCTGCGTTACAGTTGGGAAGGCTGGTTTTAATTTTCTCTTTTTTTTTCCCACACTTTCTACACAATTTTGAGGAAGCCACACTGTCAAACTGTCAAAGCAGTCAAAACTCAAAGTAACACACAGCTCTCTAGAGGGACTTCAAAATCATCAAGGGACTTAAATCTCTCAGGACTTTGTGAAAGATAAAAATTCTTCCTGGCACTATACTGTATCCTCTCACTCTGCTGCTGTTCCTGCCTCTCTGAAGTGCTCACCTGCATCTCCACTCTCATCTGGTAGCTGGGGAAAGGCACTTTCATCTCACCAGCCCAGGCTAACTGTTCTCTGTCAGGAACAATCCTCATCCCTCCTGCCTCCCAAGGCAGGTTCTCTTGTGGCAGGAGTGCAGGGAAAAAAGCACAGCTACAGCTGAGTTTCTGAGGGAGCCACACCATAAAAGCAAAGCTGACAGGACAGAAAGGCAAAGCACAGAGAAGAACACCAGGGACAGAACTCAGAGAATTACTAACATATCCACAGCATGCCCAAAACCTGAATGTCAAAATCAATTCAATGACTTTAAATTAGAAAATGCAGCAATAAGCTTAATCTGATCATCATCCTAATTGTCCATTCAATTCTCTCATGATCTCCTGCACTGTGACACTACTTGAGCCTGACTCACTCACTCATCCCCTTGTTTTACCTCAACATAACTCCACTGCTGCTGAGCTGAAGTCTGAAGCACATCTGGCTGTCAAAGTAATATTTAATCTCTCCTGTATCAGCTTCTGCTTGTTTCTGGGAAACTTCCCCTCAGTCAACTGCATACCTGCAAGAACTAGAATGAATTGAATGCACATGGAAACTCTACATAACTACAAAATAATCTGTGACCTCATTCATTTTCTCAACATCCACTAGGGAAAACAAAATCTGAGTGCAGGACATGCTGCAAGAAATGACATCAGTGGTTCTCTCTCCAGGATAGCCTTTTCTGCCTCAGTCTCTTCTGAATCATGTAGACAAGAAGTATAAATCCAGTCTTTGAATCTGGGCTGCTGTATGGAATGTGCTTGTAAAAAAATAGTGTTCATCTCGTTACATTATAAGCTTACTTTATTTGCACATAAATAAACAAGCTAAGTTAAATTTTATAAAGGAAATATATCCCACAGCTGCACAGACTTAATGCTAACTGCACTAAACTTATCATACAGATAATTTTTCACTTAAAAAAACATATATATACCCCCATTCTTATTTTATATATATGTATATATAAGGAAACTACATATAAATACAATGGAAAAATACATTCTAAAGCTTTTTATAAAATTTGGCACAATATTATTTTGACTGTCATAAAAATATTTATGAGAGAAAGGTAGATGCACGGAGAAACACAAATACATAATGTCTAGTGCTTCATCTAAATCCTGAAAATAAAATTTAGTCTTTGGTATTACTAAACAAAGTTAAGTTGCAACCATCTAGAGTCCCAGCTTACAGCCTCTGCTGCATGCTCTCTGATTCCACTTTGCACAGGCTTTGCTGGCTGCAAATTTCCATAATAATTTGCACACAGGCAGAGAAACAAAATCAGCTAAATATGTAGTGTCTTCTTCAAGGGCTCCATCCAACCTTCATTAAATTCAATGGAAAATATTCTATTGCCTTATTCAGGCTGACGGCTATGCAAAATATTTAAATTGATTTGCTGTCAAAGCGATTGTCCCCCACCAGTGAAAAATAATTATAACCATGTAACAAAGCATGGAACTGCCCCTGAGGCATTCCCTCCCTCATTTTCCCCTTCCCAGTGGGAGAAGTCACTCCCAGCAGCCAGGGAGGTGATCCAGCAGCCATGGGTAACCAAACCCTGAGCGCTCAGTACAAGCTGCCCGGGAGGTTTTCCCTCCAGCCTGTGAAATGCGGTAAAGCTGCGGCAGCTTCAGCCCGGAAATTTAAATTGAATTGGTCTCAGCAGGAGCTGAAATAAATCCAAGCAGTGGCTGCAGATGCATCCATCCCATAAACCCAGCATGAAACCCAGGAACATCCCTGATTCAGCAGCAGCTGGGGTTCATAACACAGAATTTTCCTGTATAAGCCATGAATGCACAACATCCATCTGCATTTTGTCCCTGCAAGGTAAAAGCTTTTTGTCCATCTACTTTATCTTCACACTACACAAAAGCAAAACATTTTAAGAAAGGCACATGGCTCTTTGAAGCAGTAAGGGAAATGCACACCACAGTCTGATTCTCTAGGCAACTTCTATTACGCATACGATTTTTTGTTTGACCAGTCTCACATATCCAACCTGGTGCAAAACTAGACTGACAGCTTACAGAGTGATACCTTTTTGGCTGTAGCTAAATCAAATCAACCTTTCAGTAAAAGTCTCTTTTCTACACATTTATGGATCAATGCAATACAGGACATTTTGGAGGAAAAGCAAAACACAGCAGAGAAAAAGAAAAATAAGTGCCTATAGTTTTATCTACTGACAAATGTCACAGCTGCTGGCTTCTAATACCCATCCTCTCCACCCAAAAAAAGATGTATGGTAACCTTGTTAATATCAACATTTCAGCTAGTGATATTTTTAGTGGCAAAACCATAGATCCAATCAAAAGTATCTGGGAAATGTTCACTGTGTATCAAAAAATAAATTCAGGTTACCTCTGCTGACTGAATGCATGCCCTTCCCATAAAATGCACAGATTTTGGTGGATTATCCAAACAAGTTCTGGTTCTGTACTGTCTTCTATTCTTCAAGGAGTGCTGTGTAATTTGTGTAACTTCATTTTAAGCAAGAAACAAGATAGAACCGATGCCTAAGGGTCTCTATAAATGTGCCAGGAAGAAAAATGATCAGAAATCCTTGTCCCAGCCTGAAAGTTCATCTGGAGGGCTCCCCACTTCAGGTGGATAGCTGTCAAAGTAGCTGTAATCAGTTGGTCCAGACAACTAGGACATTGAAAGCACAAACAAAAGGGTGTTTCAGAAAGTACCTTTTGAAAATGTTCTCTATGATTATGCATAATTTGTGTTGCTCCCAACATGGAAATGAAAGGCTAATATGACAAAGATGATGTCTTTCAATGGATGCAATTCCTCATTCTTTAAAAGAAATACCTCCAGTAATTGCATTGTAGAACAGAACAGTGGCATTAGCCTTCTTGTACAAAAGGAATTCCCAAATATCAAATCCTTGATTTCATCCCAAGCCCTGTTAATTCAGTAAGAAAACTGGGCCACACTGTACAATTTGAATGCTATTAAGACCAAATCTACACTCATAGGGTAGCTACTCAAAGTAGACCTCAGAATTACTTTTTGTTTCAAATTAAGATCAAAGTGAGTTTCAAATGCTTTATCCTTAGTCTTTATCGTTTAAGGGCAAAAACATTTAGGCCTTTTAAAGCTGGGAGCTTACTCAAGGATGTGTTGGAACTCAGTAGCAGGAGAACACAGGAATTTGTACTCTTCACAGTAATATGAACAGTGCATCTTAATAATGTGCCCATTACCAAGGGAGATATATTTTTTCAATATTAGTTTCTGACCAAACAACATTTGTTCTAGTAATGGTGAAAATGTAATACAAAGTACACAGGCAGAATAATATTGCCATTACTTGACTGACTGTAAGTTATGTATTGCTTGCTGTCTCTCTTTCATTCAATTTTCACAAAAAATGTTGAACTGTAATAATTCAAATGCATCTTTGGGAAGATTTGCTACCACCATCAGTTCTCCTTTGTAGCCAAGCTGTGTTAGCAAAGCATTATGACACTGAAAGCCAAAGCCATTACCTCTCTTTTTAAAGGCGATGTCAATTTCCTCACTTTCAGACTATCCCAGTTAAAACCACTCAACCACCTGATTAAAAAGAGATGAAAGACAGACAGAGAGAGACCAAAAGAGAAAGACAGGTCATTTTTGGACATCATACCACAAAGAGCAGAAAAATCACGTGAACAAGGGCTATAAGAGGCTTTTTTCATGCCAGCTCCTGTAAGAACACAGAAGGAGGAATCTCCAGCACCGTTGTTGCCACACAAGGCAGAGGCAGCATCAGGCCCACCAGGCACTTTGGCACTTCTGCATGGAGGAGGTGCACAGACAGGCAGGTCAGTGCATGCAGAAACACAGCCATGCAGAGGCTTGTGTGCCTCCTTGGAATTCCACCCTTTTTACAGCATGAGAACAGGAAGACAAGCAGAAAAATCAAAGAACTGCCTTCCCTAGGCACAAAGTAAAGGGCTTAGAAACAGCTCAGATAAAAAGAGAAAACAGAAAATGTTTACTTTACAGAGGGCTTTCTTTGTTAGAAGAGGACTTGCATTAGAAAAATTCATTGTGAGAAAGACTTTCTTTGTTACAAGAAAGAAGACAAACCCCTAAAATTATTGCTATGGAGCCCTTAACTACTCATTCTTAAAAATCAAATGTTGAAGAGTCAGGAGGTCTGAGAAGCAGATGCTGAACTGGCATTGATTTCTCTGAGAACTGAATTAAACTCCTACATCAACAACCTGCAGCAAAATCAGTAAAAAATAAGATTTCTAGATAATCCTGCTGAGGATTTACATTCATGTTGTTGCTTGCTATAGTTGCAAAAATACTCATGAGCAACAGAGATGTCTATGAGTTTACCTATCTGGGTATTAAAAATGTTTCAAAATAAGCCCCCAAATTTTCTTCTTGGAAGTCTCTTTTGCTTACCTGTGCTTCTTGATGTCATTTATTCCATTCCTCAAATTGCCTAATCTTTCTGTAGGGTTTTGCCTCAAAAAAAAAAAAAAAAAGGACAAAAAAGAAAAATAATAAGAATAATAATATACGAAATATTCCTATTTTTAAAAGAGCATTTATAGGTCCTAATTGCTTGCATTTAACAGTTGCACAGGGATGCAGCTTGCATAAAACATGTGGCCTCATGAGGAGATATAATGAGGTGTTGCTCACTGCTCTTTTTTTCTGAGGATGGAGAAACCTTCTAGAAAGCCAAAGCAATGTCACTCAGCTGTGAGAAGCAGTAGAGGGAAATCAGCTGGCTGAGTTTTAGCTGCATATCTTTTTCCTGGGCAGCAGGTCTGAGTTACAAAAGGAGGCAGATCAAAATTTACATTACAAAGATCCTTCCAGCTGTGGTACACAAGAATGTTGAATACTGTTCCCAGTGCCATGGATGAAATCCCCCAAGAGCTGGGAATCCAAAGTCAGTGTCACCAGCCACAGGTTGTGCAGGCCACTAAGTTAGGCTGGTCCTTTTGAAATATCACCTTCTGCACATTTTCTGAAGGACTTAAGCCAGTCTTTCAGTGCCTTATGTTTTCTGTAGAATCTATATGCCTAAGTCATTTTGGAAGATTTTATTTTTTTAACAATGTGCTTGATTTGATAATCAAATCCCTTAGCTCTTTCCTCAGCCCCCACTTAATAAATTTTCCCAAAGATGTGTTTCAGAAAAAATTCCCAGCTGCAGAGAAAGCCCAGAGCCTCTGCAGACTCAGAGGTGTGACACATTCAGGAGCATGCAATGCCTACTGAATTCAATCAGAATAGACCATGTCATGCATAACAATTCCAAATGAGATTCTCAGGAATTCAGTGCTCACTGTGAGTCCTAAAAGAGCTCAATCTCTCTACACTCCGTTTTTGCCTCACTGCCCCTCATACCTGCAGAGCCTGCGGATCAAATCCTCAGGTCGCCTTGTTATTGCTTTAGGAAAATCCAGCTTTTCAATGCCTTTGAGAATCAAATTGTATGTCATCATCTGATCAGCCCCAGAGAATGGTGGGCTGGAAAAAGAAAGCAACACTGCTAAATGAAACATCTGGCAAGAGCAGATGTGGCCAGTACTTATCTAAGCAAATATAGAAAAAATATGGAAAAAATGGAAAAAAAAGCCCACCTTCCTACTTTTACAACCCTCACCCTTTCAGCCTGTAAGATAATAGATAAGATAACAGAAAAGCTTGAAGCTGAGAAGCTTCCTGTATGTACCAGGTAAAATGCATGACCACGTGTCCCTTTAAGCCTAACTCAGAGAAGCTTCCAGTTTGTACTGCCACTGAGCGTTCCCAAAGAGTTGTCATGGGAGTGTGGAGGGAGCTAAAGAGAGAGAGCCCTGTTTACAGCTCACCCATCCCACTGCACCCCATCACCCACTAACAGGCAAGAGAACAGCCTGTTGTCACTTGCTCCTCACAGGAAACAGCAGCAGCAGCTGCAGGAGTCCTACACCTGCCAATTATAGCTTGTGCCTGGATAAGGCAGAACTGAGAATACAGAACCCAGTAGGTCTGTGACATTTCTGAAATGATGGAAGGTAGGACTTGCATAAAGAAGTATCATTTTGCAAGGCTGTCTAAAAATAACCTTGGAAAGGTTTCTAATAACAGATAAACTAGGTAAGAACTTTGAGTAGGAGGCACCTACCTGCCAGTGAGGAGTTCATACACAAGAATCCCAAGGGACCAAAAATCCACGCTGAAGTCATGGCCTTTACTCAGAATGACTTCAGGGGCAACATACTCAGGGGTTCCACAGAATGTCCAGGTTTTCTGTCCTGATCCAATCTTCTTTGCAAATCCAAAATCAACCTGATCAAAATCAACATATGCTGCATAATGCAGAGGAGTTTTGCACTGGGAAGCATTAATGTCTTAATTGCTTCCTCACTTTCTGCAAAAACCCCAGAACTGCTACTTTACAGCTAAAACAACCTCACAGTGTAATTGTGAAGGAGGGAGAGGTAATTCCACTGGATTACTGAATGTTATAAAACAGATACATTTATTATCACAAGTAATTTTCTGAATAGTTTTCCTTCTGGGGAGAACAACCCATGATTTCCTTGAGGACATGAGATTTACTGTCCCTGGAAAGGAGTGGGTGGCTCATTGTCTTCAGAATGGATATTTCAAGCTCCCTGAAGGGTATTCTTGTTGCACATCTCATGGCCACAGCAAAGCATGGCAGGAGTTCTTTCCTGTGTTCTCTCTCTACAAAGAGAGGGAACCTGTGACTGTAAATGGAATCAATGAATGTTGAACCTGTGATTGTATGAGGCTGGACAAGGAGGCAGTTCTGCACCCGGGAAATGTGGTTTCTGTTCTCACAATAAAACTGACTGCTGGGAGAATTCTGTCTTTTGCTGTTTATACTGTGGCAAGAGCTCTCAGAGGTTGCAATTCCCCACTTTGTCCATGGCTTGCAGTGGCTTTGTAATGCCTTAGTTCCTCATTGCACAATGAGAAGCCCTTTACTGCTGAAGCACAAGAGTTACTACACTCCAGGATCCTGGTTCTATAATTATATGCTATTTATATCCCCCCCTGCAAAGAAACAGGATACAGGCACAAAAGGATAACATTACAATTGATTACATCTTACCAGTTTTATATATCCTTCAGCATCCAAAATTAAATTTTCTGGCTTCAGGTCTCTGTAGATAATTCCTATTTGATGCAGATAGTCAAAAGCCTCTGTCACACACCCAACACAAAACTTGGTGGTGAATTCATCAAAGCTGCCTCTGGAACAAAAATAATAATCACAATCAAGTTCTGAAAATGCCTCAGTTATTAACCAGATAATATTTAACATCCAGAATATTAACCAAACTGAACCAAACATTGAATGGAGAACCTACTCAGTAGCCACATGGGGCTGACTTTAAAGGGCAAGGTTATGCTGTGTTTGCTGTTACCTGTCTCTCAGCAAGCTCCAAAGTTCCCCTCCAAGGCAAGCCTCCAGGAGCATGTACACATATTTGTTATCCTTGAATGTGCGATACAGCCTGTGGAGACAAACAGCAGCAATTTAGGAAAAGCAAAATAAAAACGAGACTTGCAGTGGCTTTCCTCCAGAGCTCATGAGTGCCAAACCCCATTCCTAACAGTGCTGCCCCAGGGGTCAGCTGGGGGACAAAACCAAGGGAACCTTATGCTCAACTTACTTCACAACAAATGGAGAACATATCTGCTCAAGGATTTTCTTCTCAGAATAGATGTGCTCTTGCTGTTTGGTATCCACTACGTGTTTCTTCTTTATGCATTTCATAGCAAAAGCCACATTCTCATTTTTAACTTTAACCTGTGGATAAAAATGATGAAAGCACATGAGGCAAAGAAAGGATGTTTTACTAAATTGTTCTCAGTAGATACATTGATATGGATATTTTTCAACACAGCACAGGACTGAAATTGATGGCTGTAACAAGGGACAAATTCCAGATCTTCTGCAGAACTGTTATGTGGATTTTACGCCAAGCATCAGATATTTTAGTTTCCCAATCCCCACTCGTAAAGTGAAATGTTCCCTCTGTTCATGTTATATATACCAAATAGCAGCAGCTTGGATAGGTACTACATATTACAGTGAGTTTATATCACAGTGGGTCCCAATTTCAATTTAAGATTTCTAATCACCAGCATAATACAAACAAAAAGGAGAGGCAGTTTAGGAAGAATGTTTACAAATTATTTTGCATTACACTGAAATATTATCCAATATGCAATAAAAAGATGGAAGTTAAAAAAGGGCCTCTTGAAATGAAGGAAGCAGATATCTGTTCTACAGCTGGATGAGAATTCAATTTTCAGCTTAATATTCAGATGCTGCAGTAGAATTCCAGTGTGGATTTTTTTTTGTGAAGCATGAATCAGAATGGAATAGTTGATGGTCTAACGACTGTAAAGGATTATTGACTTCACTAAAAGCACAAAGTCTCCTTTAATTTACCATTGCCTTCAGCAGCCTGCACAAAAAGCATTCAGGTTTTTGTCAGATGTTTGCAGCTCAGCCAGAGGCCAGTGGAATTTAAGGCTTTGGGCTAATGAAGCCCTTGGTATCCCAGAAGCACAGCTGATCACGCTATTGAATATGACTCAAAAGAGCCATTGCAAATTGTTGGAAATTTCCCAGTGAGCACAGCTCAGAGACAGCTCAGGCTGGCTGGAGCTGCTGTAGGGCATACAGAAGCAGTTCTACCAGCACAGACTATGTGGTGCCATTCAGATTGCTCCAGGTCCAGGCAGATTCCTGGAAAAAGGCCTGCCATTCAGGGGACATAATGCAGGCAGGCACATCTGTAAACTCCACATGCACAAACTGATGACTATGTCTAGTGAGCAGGAAGGTATTTTTAACAGCAGGAGATGGAGGCACACAAGAATGGATTGGCTTCTTTAAACACCCAAGTCCTGAAATGCTTTTTTAAACTATGCAGTGCTTTATGGAGAATTATTTCTGCCTGAGGGGCGGAAGCACATAGAATATCAAAATCCTTCCCATTATTCAGTGGCTAAATCAATCATCCAAGACAGAGAGTTACATGAATAATTTTAAAACATTCTCTTACAAGCTCAACCCTTCCGAACCCACCAACACCCAGAGTTGTGACAACTTCTAAATTCTGGAATGGGGAAGGAGGGAACTGGGCTACTTTCTCCTTCAGTTCTATCATCTCCAAAGACACCTCTTTGGTCAACTGTCCACAGAAGGATCTGCCTCTGCATTAAAAAAAAAAATAACATAGGTTAGTTCTTTTCCTTGCCATTACTTTTAATGATCCTATATAAAGGAAAGGAAATGGAAAAGGAAAATGGGAAGTGGCAAAGGAAAATGAGGAAAGGAGAAGGAAAGAAAACTCTTCTTATTTCCTAACAGAATCTTAATGAAATCCTATAGAAGTAAATTAGGACAAAAATGGTACTGAAATTCACTGAGTAGAATCTATAGTAATTTTAGCAAGACCTGATCCCTGGTGAGATTCCTGTTGATGAGGGCAGCTGCAAAAGTTTGGGCAGTCCAAGCTGGAGAAGCAATGCTTGAAGGACTGTGTACCAGTTCCAGTGGAATTATCAGAAATAAGAATGCAGATACATTTCTAGACAGAGGAAAAACACACTCTGCTAACCTTCCAGCAGTGCTCAGACTGAAACCAAAGGTACATAAACTAAAAGTGTGGCCCACAGCTAAGAGCAGACATCAATACCATCAGTGCTGCACTGAAACATTAAAAATAAACTGTTTCTTTATGTCTGTTTCTTTCTTTTTGAAATGGCACTCAATCTTTTGCACAGTAATACAGATTCTTTAACTAAACCTGGAGTTAAAGTTGGCCTTCAGGGCTTTTTACCAGTCAAAGAACTTACCATCAAAATGCAAAATCTATTTGAGCACAACATCATTTTTTTCCTGTGCTCAGTTTTCCAGGAATAGAATGAATTCTTGTTTGGAAGTCAATACCCTGAGATACTATGTAATTTTTGTATCAGAAAAAGTTTTTTTGGCTTCATAAGCATAGCCAGACTGTTCTACTACAGTGATTGCTGTCATTCCTAGGGGTCCATCTCCTTCAACTACCATCCATGATTTTAGTTAAGTATCTATGACATTTTTTTATGATTAGCTACTATAGGTGTAACAAACATGATCTGACTTACTTTGCGTGTCGTTTCTCATCAGCCTGGGCCAGATTGGCCACGTAACCTTCCAGGTAAGTTTGCAGCTCCTCATAAGTTCCAACTGTTTGATTAAATGTCCTGAAACCACAAAGGAAACACCATAAACTGCTGAACATTTGAGTTATGACCCAGTAGGAGTTGGTGGATACTCAAGGATCACTTCCTCTAGGCTCAAGAAATGATCAAGCAATCTGGCAAAGGGGGCAAGAGACCTGTGTGGAGAAATAAAGAATTCTTGTAATTACTCAGGCTTAAGTGGAAAACACATAGGAGATGGAAGATGGGTCAGGCTACTTGGAACAATATAGAGAGGTGGTCAGGGTAAATATAAATGAGACAAGGATGGCTGAGGCCCACCTGGAATCAATCTGGCCAAGAAGAAAGGTGTCTTCAAATACATCAGTAACTAAATGAAAAGGACCCATTACTAAATATGCAGATCTCATATTCAAATCTCCAAAGGATAAGGACCCATTACTAAATGCAGCAGGGACTCTGGTGACAGAGAAGGCAGAGTTACTGAATGCTGTCTTTGCATTGGGCTTCACTGACAAGAAGAATAGGCCTTAGGAACCTGTAGGTGACCCAGGAGATCAGGATAAATATCATCACTACAAGGAGAGAAAGAAAAGAGTAACTCTGAACTACTTCTAAGCTTCTGTGCTCCAGCACCTGCTGTCAGCCTTTCTTCATTGGTATTCCTAAAGCAACACCACTCGTTCAGGATCCATTTAAGGAAACGCTGTGGTTCTGCCTACAGTGAAGTCACATTAACCCACTGAAAGTCACTTTAACCTGCTGAAAGAGGATGCAAATCTTTCATGAAGGTGCAATGTACTTACTCTCTGTCTATAACGAGGCACTCCACGTTGTACTCATCTGCAATGACGTTTGCTGATCTGACGTCGTCACTGAGAATTGAAATGCATTAGGAGAGCTCAGAAGCATGTCAAAATCCTCAAAGTACCTCACACTGCACTCATGGAGGGGCACAGCTGCTCTGGCTTAAACTCCTCAAAAGCCTCTGCAGCCTGTACCTGGATTAATGCTGCTGAACCAAATACAATATTTAGCCTTTTACTGGTCATTATTATGGTCAAGCACAGTATTTTTTCCAGTTTCAATAGGGTTTGGATCATAACATCCTTTAGCAAGCTTCCAAGAAACTAGGGTGAGATGTAGTTATCACTACATCAGGATTCTCTACTTATTTCTAAAAAGATCCTTGGATATAAAACATTCCCAAAGCCAGGTGACTCCCTCCTCAATCACACACATAAATATGTACTGTGTGACTCCTTCTCTCTGTTTCTTACTGCCACTGGCAATGGAAACAAGAGCTCATTCCACTCACAATGGACCTTATCCATTCTGGCAATTACAACCTGGCACAAGTTCTCACCACAGTTTTTACTGAAGTGTTAACAGTAAGCCACAATGCAGAGGGTCAGACTTTGACTTCTGCAGGGAAAACCAAAGGTAGATGCCAGTGTAAACTTTCGAGCTCTCTCTGCAACCCCTCAAAACAATAACACAAATCTGGTCACTGCCTTCATCTACTGACTTTACAATGAAAAGAAATATATTCAAAGCAGCCATGAGTTGTAGAATCTGACACACAGTGATGGGACAATTGAGATCCTGAAATTCACATAATGAATCAGACAGTGTGAACTAACCTAATGAGAGCCTTTTCTCCAAAGTAATCTCCTTTGTATAGATTTTTAATCACCTGAGGCTGCGAGTGGTCTGTGGTACTCTGGGTAACTATCACCTGCAAAGTACAGGAAAAAATTCTGTAAGGGAAAGTTTTAAAGTATTGCATGATTTTCTTTCTATTCTGTGTATTTAAGAAATGTGTTAAACTCAGTAATGCTGCAGAAAGAGTTACAGATATATATTGTTACCCCTCTCAAAAATTACACCCAAACATTCCCTAACTCCTCTCTGAGTTTTGCTGGGAAGAAGGAATATATTTAATATTGGCAAGCCCTCAACATTTTCTCCTCATTCTTTTTGAAACAGAGCAGAATAAGTCACATTTAAATGAAAGACTGAAAAATATTTCAGTTCCCACAGTGGGCAGATGTCATATGAGCTTTTTGTCTTCTCAGTTAAACAGGCAACACTCCAGAAGCATTCATTAACATTTCCCCTCACGAAACTCTGCTTCCACAGTAGCACTTTCTGCTGATGCCCATTCTAGCAAGAAACAAACTAGAATATCTACAGACACAGAGATGTTTTGGAAACTGGAAGTTTGTTGTGGAAAATTCTCCTGATTTAATTCTTTAGAGACCTGACTCAGCCTCCAAGCTATCAGCTGAGGGATAAAGGCTGCTGCCTTGCTCCTCTGGGACTAACCAGTGAAAGGATTCTGAGACACCTCAAAGGCCATTCTCCATTAGGCCTGGGACTCCATTACTTAGACTTTTCACAAGTCTAGGTTTTGCCCATCAGATATTGCACCATGTAGGAGAAGACATAGAGTCAAATCTCATTTACAAAAAAAATTACCAAAAAAATTTACAAAAAAATTGGCTTTACATCTGTGGCACAGAATCAAGAGGCTTCAGGACAAAATTTAATTACATTGTAATTAGAATAGTATAACATGAATTCATTGTGAATGAAAAATTAGGCTCCCTGAATCTTTGCATTGCTGCTCCAGGCTTTTATCACGAATATTGTGAATTTAATAGCATGTGCAGAAACACTCTGCAACATTTTTACTGAAGACCACACCCCTTAAAGTAGCTTTTGAGATACAAGTGTTTGTACATGTTATTTTTTAAGCTAGGTTTATTATACTTACCTTTCCTTTTGCTATTATAAAGAAGGTGTTTCCTTCTTCTCCTTCCCGAATAACATAATCTCCCTTGTCATAGTACTCCTGGTGGGGGGCAAGTGAGAGAAAATATTGTCCAACAAATCTTTGAAAGGTTACTAGAGAGTAAGAACTACTAAAGAGTTCTGAACACGTGGATGTTTTACTGATGTTTAACTTCCTCCATGTGAAAAGAACATGCCTCCATGTGAAAAGAATAAAGTTACCATTATCCTTGGAAAAAAATCCCAGCTGTGGTTATAGATCAGGCCTTTACCTTCAAAGGCTGCTGGCAAATGCAGCCCTAAGGCACACAGGTATTTGACTGGATTCATGTGCTGGGCACCTAATGCCTTCTTCCCTTACATCTTGCAGTGTATGTAGTCCAAGGGATATGAAAGAATTACATGCCCACATCACAAAGAGGTAAATTTGATTACCAAAAGAGTCTTGGAGAGCAACTTTGTACTTAATCTTAATAAAGGATAGATTACAAATCCTCTCAACTACTTGCTTGGCTCCTTTGATGCCAAAAATATAACTTATTTCTATGTCACTAAATGTTATTATTTTTAATGTTATTATTTTCTGCCAACTTGGAATTCAGCTCTGATCACTCCAAAACCACTCTCATATTAAAAAAGCTTGGTTGCTTTTTATTTTTTTTATTATTTTGGAAGCTTACAGAATATTATTTAGAAAAACTTAATATCTTACCACTTCCAGGCAGTCCATGATCTTGGTTAATTTATCTTCAGGTAAGTTTTTCAGCAGGGCCACACTTCCAGAAAACAAAACAAAAAAAAAGCCCCATAACCCAAAGCAGTTATCATTAGCAATTTTCACAGTCAAATTTTATAACTAGTTAAACTAATGGTGAACACAGTATATGACTAAATCTTAATTTGGAAGGTTCAAGCATTCTCATCCTGGTTTTTAGATAAACAAACTCGCACAACTTAGAAATGTGGCAAACATTGGTCAGTTCATAAACCAACTTTGAATTTCAGGAGAGGAGGGACTTTAGTGGGCATAAGGATTGATTTCAAAAGAACCCAGCAATTATACACTCAAGACATGATAGCAATTCAAGAATATATTTTCAAGTGCACTGCAGAGACTGCAAAAGTTAAAACTTCAGTACTCTGCACAGATATTGAAAGATAATCCAATTACAGTAAAACCTTTGTGAACTTGCTGGTAAGAACGAAAAAACCTTCCACCCTGATCACTTGGACTTGTAAAAGTTAGGAAATTATAGAAATTTCTATCTATTTAGGCTCAGCAAAGAAGTATGTATAGAAATCAAAGGTGGGGAAGGATGTGAAAATACACAAGCATTCTATGCATGGCCAGGTTTGGCATCTTGCTTTGAAGGCACAACAGAATGGTCATTCTGGGTTAAAAAGATAGAATATCACACAGCTAATTGTGGTTTGGAACCTCTGATTTCCCCATCTTCCTGAGGAGAAGCATGGCACCACTCTCAGTGGTCCCTGAAGGAGAGAATTATTCTGCTCTGCAGATTTCTTAGTAATTTAGATTTGAATTAGTTCATAAGTTGAGAGATATGCAGATCTCATATTCAAATCTCCAAAGGACAAGGAATATTCCTTAATCTACTCCAGCAGCAAACCAATTATTCATTGAAGGATTTACTTAGCTTTATTTATTATACTGTTCTATGTTCTAGACCTGTAAGTTCCCTATACATTTATACCACTACTTAAAGGCATTCAAGCACCTATTGAAGCTTTCTAGTGTGATGCAGGAGAAAAACAATTAAAATGGAAAAAACTCTCATGAATATTAAAAGAAAAAAATACAAATATTCAGGCTTTTGAGGCCATATTTGCCTGAAGAGCACCTTTTTCTCTCTGTTTACAAGACAGGCACAGTATTGTTGTGCACCTTAGTAAGTAGCACAAAGCAGTATCAGAAATAGAAATTCACCATATTTACCTTCTAAGGAAGTTTCTGTATTGTTCTTGTCTGGTTTGTGCTGTCACTCTCATGATATTTTGAAACACTTCTCTGTCGAGTGCCCATGTTTTAACATTAGTGATTGCTTTGAGAAAACAAAAAAAAGAACAAAATCAGCAATGTTTCCAAATTATTTGATAGATGATATTACAGAATCAGCTCATGGTAGAAGACAGACTAGCTATTTAACAAGGCCCAAGGCTGAATTTTAAATTATCCAGCCCCTATTGTAATCAGACTTTTAAAAGAATTCAATTCCCACTTAAAATTGCTCACTAAAGTAAGGAATAGATTTCCAAATGGTTCCTCCAGGGAATGCTTTCCATGCAATTTCATAGGCTGAGCAACCTTGAAAATGACAGGGCTGAACACTTGGGAAAATCTACCCTAATCACAGACAGTCACTGCACTCAAAAGCTGTAAAATGCAAAGAAGCTGACTGGAAAGAAAGAAGAACATGGTTGGTTTTCCAAAACCTATGTCATTGAATACTGTGCCCTGAATCAAACTCTAATTCAGATCATATGCAAATTCAGATTGTATGCAAATTAAAAAAAAACAGAGGTCAAGAAATAAATTTAATTTCATTTAATCCTGTGATCCTCATACACTTTTCTTCCAAACTATCCATTATATAAGGGAATAAAGAGTAATCAAAATATTAGTGTCTCATTTTCAAAAGAGAATCAAACTATTAATATGGTAAGCAGGCACAGGATTCAGCATCAAAGATGCAAACCACTAAGCAGCTTCTGAGTGCAATCACCAACACAACAAAACAGTTCTTATTTTTTTGAGCAAAAGGTGATTCCATGAAATTTAATCTCTTCTTTCAAAAGATGCTACACCATAATCAGCAGTTTTCCTTCTGCCCTAAGAAAGAACAAAACTATGTTTTCTGGGAGATAAAATTTACAGAAAAAAATTGGGACAATTGATTTCCTCTGTTTATCATCAACATGGAACCATTTTTTTCAGGGAACAAAAATGCCAGGTTTAAAATGAAGCACAGTCATTTCTCATTGTATACAATACACACATATGATCTCCCATCTATCAAAATAGATCAAAAAATATTTTTGGATGCTGGATGGGAGAACAAAGGTGTTACTTTGGTTTTATTTCTCTCCTGGATAACATCTTTCAGTTTATTTTGCATGAAGAAAGCATGGCAAGTACACCCAGCCTATTGGAAATTGGTATTTCCTGTATCTTGCACCTTAACTAAATGAAGTGGTTATAGAGTTAGAAAAATGCCTGCCGTCTGAAAGATAAGATTTAAAAAAGAGAGAAATTCAGAAACATTGGGGTAAATCACATTGCCAATTTCAAATACAGCTGCTGCCTGGGAAGATGCTGCTGAGCAGCAGCAGCCACTGAGATGCTGTTTGGGTGAAACCCTTCACTTGTGAGTTTTCACAGGCTGCAGGAAAAGGGCACCAGGAGATCCAGCATCAGGAAAGGGTTTCACACGTGTGTTCACTATTCATGCTCAGGTATGGCATTGCACTGCTCTGCCTCCACAAGGACCACAGGAAAGCTGGTGGGGAGGGGTGCATTTCTGCAGTGTTTGCAAGAATTCAAATACCTTTTCTTGTCCATAATTGGACAATTCCTGTCCTACCTCAAAAGCAATTAATGCTAGCAAAGGCCTAAAGCAGCTTGACATCTTATTATGCAGAAACACTACTTTATAATGCTAATACTATACAGCAGGCAAAAAAGAAAAATAGAGAACATATTCAATTAGAACAGCATGTTAGTAAGAAAAATAATCACATTACTGATGCTGTTCTGTTTATCAGGCAGCAACAAAAACAGATTACATGTAATAACTTCCATCTGCAAAGCCAGCAATGATTTAGTGTCTAAACTGGGTGCAGGAAGAAAGACCAAAAGCTTTTACAGCAAATAACTTCTTGTTTTATTCCATTTGCTCCTTTTTAAGTCAACATGAACTCTTCATACTTACTGGTGGCACAAAGTCCCTGCAGATTTAGACAAGAACAGAAATTAGTCTTCAAACAAAAGTATTATTTATGAAATGGTGGAGAGTGAAAAAATGATGACCTTAACTATATTTAGTCACCTACTTGTTTGTCACAGAGCAATTATGGCATGTTGGAAAGGGAATCAGGGGTACTTAATGGATGTACACCCAGTCTTATGCAGAAAGCGGAATATTTGTATCAGAGCAACACTTAAATGCTCCATACTGGTCAGTCTTAAACTGCCAGCTGCAAATGGGCCTAGGCAAGACTCAGTAACATAATGATGATACAGAACTAAAAGAAGGGCAAAAGCAACTAATTCCTGCACATTTGAAATTGAATTAGAACTGTACCCACTCTACTAAAAACACCATGGCTCTCACATGCTTTCAAACTCACTGCAGTTTCATCCTGGGCACTGCATTAGACACAAGACCATAAGACCCAGACACCACCGCCTCTACTAAAGCATCCACAATTAAAACACAGTCCTGCCCTAGTTGTTAGTATGCCACACATCAGGCTAACCAGCACAATTTGGAGGTGCCTAATTGCTTATCAAGATTATGATTAGATAAATTATCAAGGTTATGTCAGAGATGGAATGACATTCATGGCATAGTATTCAAGTTCCCAAGGAGAAAGAACTCAAGGAAGAAATATGTGAGTTTACTGTAGATAACCAAGACATGCAAACATCTATTAATTGAAAACTTCAAAGGAAATCTGGGTGTAACAGGATCTCACAAAAATCCACAGTTTTTAGTTTGAGCAAGGTTGCTGTATTTAACCTCAGGTACCTTTCACAGAAGCTGTCCGTGTGCAATTGTATAAAATGGCCAGTTCTCCAAATGCTGTCCACACAGGTATTGAGGAGAGGAGTTTATTCTGCTGAAAGACTTCCAGACTGCCCTCTGTCAAAAATCACCAGGATAATAGCTGTTAAACCTGTGCTCAGCTGCACAGAGTGGATAGGAAACAAATCAATATATTTCTGACTTTGCCACTCCCTGGAACACAGGATGGGGAGCAACAGTGCAAAAAGTGCTTTGAAACTCACATGCAAACCCGTAAAGATTTATTGTTTAAAATGTACTGCTAATCTACAGATGTGCTCTGGAAGGAAGGGCCATTCTAAATCCTGATGGATAAACCTCTGCTACAACAAGTCACTCCCTTGTGGTTCAGATAATCTAGTGTGGTGTAAAGAAAGAAGTCTCAAAATAATGGTCACAGGAGAAATGACTCATGGTTTATCTCTTCATAGAGATGTATGATCATGTATATGCAGAATGTAAAGGAGAGGGTAGAAAAATTAAAAGCACATCAAATCTTCATTCAATAAGTTGTTCTTGAGCTTTACTAGTAAAAGTTAAAGTAAGTCTGAACTTCACAGTTTATGGCCCCCAAAAACCTTCCCTTAAATTCTGCCCTGTTCTCTGCAAGGTCCACACCATCTCCTCAAGAAAGGTTCTAACGTGCCAGAAAAAGTTCCAGGTGCACATCTCCTTTCTGATATTTCATCTGCTTTCAAAGTGTTATCATTTTGTCTTGCAATAATATGACCACACTGTCACAAATCCTGCCTCCTCTTTTTTCCTGTAGCATCTCTGTTTTCCTAACACAGTTACCATCATTTTTTCCCAACTAACCCATCCATACAAAGCTAGAAAATGAGCTTCCCAACATATACCAGTTTGTTGGTATACCTGTTTAAATATTCCCACCTCAACAGAACTCATACTATATATAGTATAAGTTCTAATTCATATGAGTCTCTAAGACTTTTAGTGGTCCCCAGTTGATGAAATATGCAAATTTAACACAATTTTTTTTAATGGTGAAAAGATGAAAGACCTTATTGCTGATAGGAGCAAATTCCAGGTGTTAAAATATAGCTGAACAGCAATTTGGGGCACAGTAGCAGTCAGCACAAATTATTTCAGACTTGTTGGCCTTATTTTAAGAAAGCCTTCTGATCCTAAAGCTTTTTTTATTTTTTTTTTCCCCCATAAAAAGCCAAACAGGTCTTTTTTTTTTTTTTTTTTTTTTAAGGCAACCTCTCAGCTCTGAGAACTATGAATGTAGACCTCATCTTTCCATTTTCCATGCACTGAAAACTGGTATCTTATGAATGTTGAAAAGTAAGTCTGTTTCAGGAGTGGCTTCATGATTGAACAGTTCTCTGTATTTTAAATAATACCTGTTCTTCCTCTGGAGAGTAAAGGGTTGGCTACACCTCCAACAGAAAGGAGATGCTGGCCTCTGAACTTTCAGAAATGAAAAAGGCCATGAAAAAACATTAAATCAAGACTCATGTTTCCAAGGTGCTTTTTTACTGCTCTCACTCCGTTTCATGAAAGTCACTGGTAAAACTTGCCTTGCCCTCTACAGGGACCAATTACTTAGGAGCACAAACACCCTCACTGTGATTCCCTGCAAAACCTCCTAAACTCCTTTCCTGTTCCTTGGACTTGTGTGCTGTACAAGTGAGCAATGTTCACCTTTGAGCACGAAGATGTGATTTCCCGGCTCTCCCTGCCTGATGACGTAGCTCCCCTGCTGGAACGTCCTCTCGTACATGCATTCCACCATGTCTCGTGTCTGGTGAGGCTCCAGTCTCTTCAGGAACTGGTTTTTGTTCAGGGCATCTGTGATGAGCTTCTTCTCACTGGTTGCAAAAGAAAAACCACGAAGTTTAAAATGCCCAGCATGGCTGGGGTTTGTTATTCACCAAGCATCCATTGCTCTCAAGAGCATTCCTCTCATTTCTAACACGCTGCTCTGCCTGCCTTGTTTAGACCTTGTGGGATGGTAGCCTGGCTAGTGAGGGAATTGTCTGTGCTGTAGCCACCTGGTGGAACAATCCCATTGAACAATCTTGTTCTCACTGCTCCCTGAGACAGTCTCTGCAGCATTTCCTGCTGCATTAAATGCATATAAATACATGGGTGACTTGTAAAGACAAGAACTGTCTGTATTTGAGCTGCTGGTAGCAGAGCCCAGTGGCTGGATTTTAAGAAGGAGAAAACATGGAAAAAGAAACAATGGATGAATCTGTGGATAGGGGCTAACCAGCCAAAACAAAGCAGGCCATACACAATCTATGGGTTCTTACTGATTTGAGTATGCTCTGGCTCAAAGGCATCCTAAAAAGCAGTGCCTCAAGTCCACACCAGAAATGAAGGCAATTACACAACTTCTGCACTGATGGGGCTTTTATGGCCCTGCTGAGTTTTCTTTTACTGCTGAAGTGAAGGATAAATTCTGCCTTCAAGTCCCCATGCTCCCAATGTTGACAAAGTCAATACCCTGACAGATTTCTGAGGCACTTAGGCTTCCTCTTGTTTGTATTCATAAAGCAATGGGAGGTTGTCATCAAAACTAGGTTATGTGGGAAAAAATCTCCTGAGGACAATCCAGGAATGAACAAACCTAGAGCACGTAAATACACTTACAATGTTACTAGTCATGTAATGACTGAAAATAAGTGAAGGTGATGAGATGATGCAGGAAAATAAAACCAAGTAGCTATGGTGAGGACTGTGTTTAGAAATAGGAATCATAACTTACCTTCTGCTGAAAGCAACAGGGTTATTGGAATATAAGCTCTAACTTAGTTTTCATCTAAAGCCAACCTTGCTAATTTGATTCATCCTGGCCTGCATCATGTGTACAATACTGCAATAAAACACAGTAATTGCATATAACCTGATATGTGAAATGAGCACAAAAGCTTCCAGAACTGTGGAAGAGGAGACTACGCTTCTAAACTTTCATTAAAATCATCCATGCTGAGATACTCCAAACAAAAGCATGGCACTCAAACCCCTGCCATACAAATAGCATCAAGTTGTGCCATTTGCTTTACAAATATTTCTAAAGGGACTGGTGACACTCTGGAATAATGCAAATTCAAGAAGCATGGAGCTTCCCCCCCCTCCTTCTGAGGCAGCTCCTTGCACAAGGAGCACTGCAAAGTTACCTTACACAGCAGTGGGGCTGCATTAAGTCCTTTCTCTGTAAAGGGGAGGCTGCTACTGGTAGCAGCAACTCCAAACACCCCTACAGACACTGTCAGGCTAAGGGGTCAGTATTTGGTAATTATAGCACAAAGAATTCTGTAGACAGTGAAGGTTACACTTTGTCCTTATGTGTCTGAACTGGCTGAACTTGACCTACTACAGTATTTACAGGCCAGGTAAGGAAACCAAATGTTTGTGCTTTTCATCATTTGGCTGTCTCAACAGCAAGGTGATGGGGTTTTACACAAGTGCATGTGTATCACAGGCTTATCTAACTGAGAGACATAGCAATGCACAGCACTACAGGTTTGTGGTGCTTTTTTGGCATATGTTTGCTTCCAAAATATTTGGAAGATCAAATAATACTTTGGCCACCACGACATCAAAAAATGATGTGCGTTATGTCTGGATTGCTTAAGCTGCAATACTTGCTTTGGTTCTGGCTGCTGCACTTTGCTAATCCACTGGCTCTTCTCCTCACTGCTGTTACAATTCTGTCTCTGAAGGCACCCTAGAAAACCATGTGCTGGACTGCAGTACAAGGATTATGCCAAGGAGAAGACAGGTTACAAACAGAACACTCTTAAAACTATGATTTAAGCTACCCAGGTACTTGTGATAAAATATTAATGCAGTTCCCTTACTCTGGAAAAACACTGCTAGCTGAAGTTCTCAGCTCTTTGTGGTGACTCAGGCAGCCTTTCTGATTCATGAGGCACCCTCTAAGGTGCAGTGCTGGACATGATGGATGAAAAAACATGCCTCATAACTCTCAGGTCTACTATGGTAAAGACTCAGATATGCCATGGATAACAAAGCTCCCCACAAATCTGAAGGCACTAAAGTCACTGGCTGAAGTCCAGGTAGGGTCTGGCTACCACCATGTTACACAGACTCTCAGGTTATGTCTGCACTGCAAGGTAAAAGAGGGTCTAATTTATGCTTAAGGATACCAGACTGATATCTCTGTCTGCAAGGTCAGCTCTGACCACAGAGGTTTCTGGGTCTATCAGAGTCTAGAAGGTGTAATTGGGTTAAAAGAGGAACAAGTAAGATTCAGTTCCTATACGATTGTTAGAAGCTGGAGGGAAGGAGGAAGCTGGCAATAAAGATAAATCCCCCAAAAAAACAGTAAGATTCTAATCTGAAATACAGAGGCTGCCCACCACTCTTCATCTGAAGTCTGTGGGACACAGATGATTCTTGCTTAAAGCTACCCACAAACTCAACCAGAGTCTATCACAGCTGCAAAGCCTGCATGAAAAGGACAAATACTTTAATCCTGACTAATCATGAGGAGAAGATATAATTATGATGTTAGTAATAACCTTGTAACACAAACAGAGAAGCCCTCTGAAATGAGCTCACCTGGAATCCTTTCGGACTGTTGCCTTTTCAAGGGAAAACACAGTTTGCCTGCTCAAATCACACAGTCCTGTTGTTGGCTCTGCAGATACACCTTCCTTGGCTCCTCTCCTCCTGTCAGCAGAGACTTTAAATGGAGAAGGCTGAAGAGAGTGCTCTCCTTGAGTGCTAACTACATCCTGCAGCTTGTTCAGCTGAATGCACTTGCTCTGGAGCTCCTTAGTGAGTTCTGCTATGACCTTAGTCTGCATGGCCAGATGTTCCTGAAGCTCAGCAACGTGGCTACGACTCTCTTGCAGCTGCTGATCTTTTCTCTTCAGCTCCTTCTCCAGTTCCAGTACCTTGCTGCAGAGGACATCAGCTGGCCCATTGATCACATTGATGCCCAGGCATGGGTCCATGAGAAACTTGTGGCTGGCAGCACAGCCAATAGCCAGGTTTGCCACATGCCTATTGGGCTGCCTCAGGTGCTTGGGCTTCACTAATCCGTTCCCCATTTTGTCCAGGGACCTAGGTGGGAAAATAAGTCTGTAGTTTTATTTCATTCCTGAATAAAAAATAAAATTTAGTCATGGAATGTTGAGCACTGAATTCAGTAATTAGCTGGCAGCTGAATTTGCCATATGCAACTGTAGTAAACACAGCTGATTGCTTTCATCCTCTCCAGTCCTGCAAGTCAGCAGAGTAAAGGGCAAGGAGAAGAGGCAGGGAAAGGTGGTAGAAACAAAGCAAAAGATCTCATGGCTACCACTTCATTTTTGTGAGCTGAAGAGATGTGTAAGCTCCTTTCAGCCTAACAAAGACAAAACAAACAGCAGGAAGGAGAAAAGCTTGTGCTTGACTGCTAAAGCAAGAAAATTGTTAGAAGCAAAAAACAAAAGTTGGGTCACTTGCCCACTGAGGAATAATTATTGTGTAGACTAATTTAATTTAATTTAATAGACAGACTAATTTAACCAGTGGGTACATACCTGCCTGGCATAAAGGATATGTGTTTAGTAAGTATATGTGTTAATACACAGGCAGCTGGCATCATTTCTGCAGCTCACTTACTCATCTAAAACTGGCTCATATTTGTTAGTACAACTGCTGTAACAGCTGCTACTGCTGTCAAGGAACAATTATCTTTTTATGGGGAATTAACCCTTTCCACAGGCTACTCATGAAAAGTGACCAGGAAAACAAATGGTCCTGGGCTCCTGTCAGAACACACCCATGGCTCCAACAACCACTTGATGCAAACCAGCAGCCTTCAGTAAATTTGCAGGGAAGTGTCCCCCTTCTTCCTTGGACACAATCTTTGGCATGTTTCATTGGATCATTCATTTCAGGAGGAGCAAGGGATGGTGCTGCTGTTGTGGTCAGGCATCAGCAGGCCCAAAGCAGCTATCTGTCTGCCCCATAGATGAAGGACACCTTTTTCAGGCTGAACCCAAAGTGATGTGGATTAAGATAATCTCCTTCACCATTTTATTAGAACTGGAGAAGAACATGGCCCTGACAAGGTGTGTTGGTCAGATGACAAGCTTCAGCAATTTGCTTTTACTTGTTAGCATAACCATACTTTTAACAGATGCACAGTTCTCTTCTGGTCTACAGCCTTCAATGGGTCAGAACTGAAATAGTTGACATGGTACCTCATTCCAAATCTAGTTTTCTTTAACATAGTCTTTCTTCTCAGCTCTGTCTGGCTTATTGTGACTTTGAATAATATTTTTCATTTGTGCCAATTTCACAGATGCATTTTGAACAGCTGATGCTTCAGCCTGTTAACAGGGACACCTCAGTATATCAGAAATGAAGGCAAATCTGTACTGCACAGGAGCATTTAAACAAATTGCACAATCAGGGAACTGAACCAAATAACTCTGAAGAGAGACCTGTGTGTCACTGCACATGGCTTAACCAAAGATCTTAGCTCAGCACGCAACCATATTTAAAAACAACACCAAACAACAATCAACATAAACTAAAAGTTACAATACAGAGAGGAGATTGTGGGAAACACATCACCACACTGTAGCAGTCCCTGCTACTAAAAGCAGCGGCAGTCACTGCATTACAAATAAAGGATATCCCACACACTTCAAAATTATGTATGGCAGAGTGACTGCCCCAAGGCACAGAAAAACTTACTGTTGGGATTGTACCCAGCAACAGAACAGGTTTACTGTGTGGTGTTAGAGGTTCATAATCTATCAGCCTCACTGGAGTGACAATGTTAGCGACAATGTTCTGTCTTCCCATTGTACATGCACAGTTAATTGTCAGTAGGCAATGAAAGAGGCAGCCAGATCTGACAGATTCCTGTTTCCACATCTTAACTGGCCGCTTGTGTAGGAAACTCATGGATGTGGCAGGAATCAATAAAACACTAACAGGTGATTTTAGTAATTCAGCATTACACCAGCCAATTCAAGCAGAAAACTTAAAGCCTTGCTCCTGACCAGCTGTACCCACAGCTCCGGAGACAAAAAGCTCAACAGGGCATTCATTCCTCCGTGTTTGCCCACAGGGCACCTCACACGCTCCTTCCAGGTCACTGAACAAACGGGGACGAGTACCGGACTGACCCAAAACCCACCCGGGAGAGACGGAGGTGTCCGCGCCCGCCGCGGGATGCCCGGGGGATGCTCCCGGGATGCCAGGGGATGCCCGTCGGATGCCCAGGGGACACTCCCGGGATGCCAGGGGATGCTCGGGGGATGTCCGGGAGATGCCCGGGGTATGTTCCCGGGACCCAGCGCCAGCCGGACCCGGGTCCGCCTCAGGCCCGCGGGATGCTGTCGCTGCCGGGCCAGCACGCCCACCCCGCTGTCACCCGCTCCTGCCCCGGGAGGCCGCGGCTGCCCCGGCCCCGGCCTGCCCCGGCCCCCGCCCGCCCGGAGCCGCGGGCTGCCCTCACCTGCGAGCCCAGAGCCCGGGCTGGCGGCGGCGGGCACGGAGCGCTGCTCCCCGCGGAGCCGGGCTGGGCACGGAGCCGCTCCCGTCACGGCGGCCGGGGCTGCGGCGGGGCCGGCCCGTCCCGCCCTCGGCCCCTCCCTCGGCCGTGAGGGGCTGCGGGGCCGTGCCCGGTGGGCAGAGATGGGCCGGGCTCCTGAAGGCACCCACCTGGCACAGAGGTAACGCGGGCCCAGCTCAAGTGTTTGTCCTGTTCGCTTTCTGCCGCTCTGTGTGCGGGTCTCGGCTGTCGGGCACGCAGCTGCAGAGATGCTGCAGCCCTTGCTCTCGCAAACTGACCCTCAACCAGCGCTGCACAGCCTGCGAGGGGCTGGCCCATGCTCTAGGATAGATCTATATCCACTCAGGATTGCCCCAGAATGAAGCAATGTTCAGCATTGACTCTTGGTAGAGTACAGCATTTCATAAAGGCTATTCTCTCCTAGCACATATCTTTATGTTGATTCAAAACATCTGTCTCCTTTTGCTTACCCAAACAGCCTGACAAACCAGGGATGAAAGGATTTTACAACAGGCAAAGAGATGCACGCATACCTCTCCTAGGCATGCTGTCAAGAAGACTTGGTCTAACACCAACCTGTGGCCTCTAGGACACTGGCTCTCCAATTTCTTCTCTACAATTACACTGTAGCCATGATATTTTCTGAAAAAGCCTTTCTTTAAGATTTTTTCTCCTGAGAAGATGTGAGGCCTCAGGAACAAAATGTAAACAATGATTATCTGCTGCTGTGGAATGCAACAGGTGGATCTGTGATTGGTCTCATGTGATTGTTTCTAATAATGGCCAATCACAGCCCAGCTGTCCGGACTGTCTCTGTCAGTCACAAGCCTTTGTTATCATTCTTTCTCTATTCTTAGCTAGCCTTCTGATGAAATCCTTTCTTCTATTCTTTTAGTATAGTTTTAATATAATATATATCATAAAATAATAAATCAAGCCTTCTGAAACATGGAGTCAACATTCTTGTCTCTTCCCTCATGCTAAGACCCCTGTGACCACCATCACATTACGCTCTCCTTTTGGGACTGCCCACTTATAAATCTTCCTTTGGTTCCAACAGATCTCAGTGCTCCACAATCTCTGTCCATGTCCGGGATGAAGCAGCTCACATAAATTCTAACAGGACCAGCCCCCAAAAGAAAAAATGATAAAAAATGCTGGTCACATACATTTCACTGCTGAACAGCCTCAAATGAGAAATGTTGTAGTGCTCAGTGAAGCATGTGATGAGAAAACTTGTCCCAGCAACTCCTCTGCAAGTGAGCTGCTCTGGGATGCAGCAACTGGCTCCAGTTCCCCGAGGCAGTTTGCCAGCATCCTCTTCTCCTATAGCAAAGTTCATAAGAAATGCAGACAGGAATCCAGAGCCTGGTCCTTATTTGTGGTACACCAGGGCTCCGTGGGGTGTTGCTCTTTGCTGTAAGGTGAAAAAGCTAATGGGAACACCAGAAGTTCACCTCCCAGGATCCTGTGGAGATCAGCATTCCAGACCTGAAAGGACTGAGGTCAGCTGCAGGGCTCTGTCTGGAGGGCCTCATACCTGTGTGGGCAGGTCCAGCTGTCACACCTCGTCTAAAAATTCCTTAGATATCTTACAGAGCCTTTTTATCCCTTCAGAACTTGTTTCAGGGTAGCAGTATGTTTGGGAAAAATTAGGGGTGCTTTGGTCAAGATAAATTAGAACTTCCTTTGATACAAGCTAGCTTGAAAATTTGGAAAGCTTATTTTGGTGTTACTGTGAAAGAAAAAGCTGTGCAATCATATCACACAAGGCCTATATCCCATAATAACCACTGTCCTATCTGCAAACTGCAGGGGCAGCAGTAAACCTGTGAAGCACAACAGGGGTGGCCTGTTGTTAATCCTCTCCATTTGTACTGTTGTCTTAGAGAGAAATAGATGAGATATTTATTGGCAGGAAGCCAATAAATGAGGAGCAGGAGCCTGAAAACTTGGGAGATTAGATTGCTTTCATGTTTTGTAGCAGAATAAAATTGATGGTGTTAATGTTAAATGTTAATGTTAATGTTAAATGTTGCTTTGTTGGTGGTTTTGTTTTGTTTTGTTTTGTTTTGTTTTGTTTTGTTTTGTTTTGTTTTTTTTAGTAGAAATCAAACAGAGATTAGAAAATAACAGAAAATAACAGTGCTTCTCCTTCTTTCATGCCTTGGGAAGTATTTCTTTATTTTAACAATTTTGCTCCTAATTTTGTGACTAGCCTGTTGAATCAGCAATCTAGAAGAGGGACTTCAACCTGAAACACAACACAGTCTCACTTGCCCACCGTACTTCCAGAAAGAATGTTTTGTTTGGAGTTGATCCCTTCTTCCCTTCCACCTCAAATAATAGCTTTTTTTATTGTGGGTGTGGGGCTGTTCTTGTGGTTTTGGCTCATCTAGCAGCATAATTAAAAATCAAACAATCAGAAAAACATTGTTTGAAACCTAAAGGACATTAATAATCTAAGATACACTGCTGTCAAAAAAAAAAAAAAAAAAAAAAAAGAAAGCATGTTTTGTTTGCTAAAGTGTATAAAGAGCAAAAGGTTTGGTAGTTGTCGTGCTGGCTTTGTGAATTTGCCACCCAGCACCTCTGTCTGCACAGAACTGTAAATAAATACCTCAAGTCTGTAAATTGGCCTCTTGCACACTGGGTGAGGAAAGCTTTTTTGGGACAACACCCTTGGCAAGAGGTGGTGCTGCAGTCTTGGCTTGAGGCTGGATCCCAACAGTGGCTGTTCAGAAGGCAGCAGAAAACAAGTGAGATCCTGCTTTTCTTTCTGTCCCCATTTGCCAAAAAAAAATTCCTTCTCTTCAGCCTTGTGGGAAAAATAGCTTCTCATCCTGCTAAAACGATCACTGGGCAAAGTTCACCATATTTTGCTGCCTCTCTTTACAATTGATTGACAGATTGAATGTTGCTAGGATGTCTTGAGCAGCCTCTTTATGCAGATATGATAACAGAGATTATGGCATACAAAAGAGGGACTGTGGTATTTTCAGGGTCCCCCATCAAAGGGAGGAAATGATGAATCTGACTCCATGTTCTTAGAAGGCAAATTGGTATTATATTATATTGTATTGTATTGTATTGTATTATATTATATTATATTATGCTATACTAAAACTATACTAAAGAGTAGAGAAAGGATACAGACAGAAGACTTAATAAGATAATAATGAAAAACATGTGACTCTCTCCAGAGTCCCAACACAGCTGGACCATGATTGGTCATTAAGTAAAAGCAATTCACATGTTGGATAAACAATCTCCAGCCACATTCCAAAGCAGAAAAACACAGGAGAAGCAAATGAGATAATACTTTTCCTTTTCTCTGAGGTTTCTCAATTTCCCAGGAGAGAAATCCTGGCAAAAGTATTTTTCCAGAAAATATGACAGTGACAAGGGACTGCATGAGGGAAATGGCACTGCTTCTTAATTCTCAAACAGAAACCAGTCTTAAGATTACATGCAAGAATAGATTATTAGAATCACTTGGGACCTATCACACTTTGAAAAGACACATTTTTTTCTTGTTCAACTATCACATTTCAAAGCATCCTGCTACTGTGATTACTTCTTGCTTGCAAACCTTTTCTGGTGATGACCCAGGTCTTATCCTTACATTGAAAAAGTTCTCCTGCGGGACTGCCCATCAAGTCGTGAGTTTGAGCAGCCAGGTTAAACAGCCACAGCACTGCTTTTGAGCACTCCCTTTTCCTGAGCACTCTCCAAAGAGATCCAGCTCAGCTCAACATCACTGGTGTGGGAATACAGTCCTGCACTGTGGAATGAAAGCTCGCCTGGATCACCCTGCCTCAGCGGTGTCTAGGCCTGGAAATAAACCCTTACAGCTCCCTTTGCACTCTCCCTCCCTGCCACTTTTTACCTCTTTTCATTTCTTTTCCCAGCTGCTCCTCTCAGTGTACATTTTGGTTTTCTGCTGGGTGCAGACATCTGGTGGTAGAGCTGGTGATGGCAGCTGAACAAGGGAAGCCAAACGAGGGAGGGATGCAGGATCTTTTCTTCTTACACTTTGGCCCAGTGATAGGAAAAAACAAATTCTGTTTATGCAGCAAGGATTTATGTTCAGTTTTGTTCCCCTTTTACTTTGTCACTCATTTTCTCCCCTTTTCAAGCCTCAGGGACCTGCTGGTCCTGGGTGTTTAGAAGAAAGGGCAGACTGTGCCCAAGTCACTTCTGCCATGCAAGTGTGCTCAGAGCAGGAGAGGAGTCACTTCCAGCAGGGCAAGTGACACCTCCCCAGGCAGTATCTGCTACACAGATGCCCCACAGGGCAAAGAATGGCTTCAGTCAGTTCTGCAGCCAGATAACTGCACCCCACTCGTCCCTGAGACAGCCAGGAGCAGTTGGAAGCAGGAATATTTCCAGACAATGTGTGTGGTCCTTTCTGGACCACCTCCATGTGCCTGCAGTCTCTGGCCCCTCTTTTTCTGGGATACATTTTATGTATGCTTTGGCTCTGTAGTGCAAGAAGGGAAGAGAGCTATACATCACTTTGTTTTAGTTCATGCTGGAAAACTGCTTACTTAAGTCACAGATCCTTCAGTGCATGACACATCTGGAAGGGTATTCAAGCTCTCCCACTGAGATACTGTGCACTAGGACACGTATATTTATTCTATGAATTGAAAGAAATATGTAGGGTCAGGGACTACTCCATACTCCATACTCCATCTGCTAAAGGTGGGATCAAGTCTAATTTTATCTTTTCCAGGAAGCACAGCAAAAGAGTGAGATCACTTCACCTGAGAGGCGATGAAGTGCTGGAGGTGCCTGGTTCTTTCCAGTGTCTTAATCTACATGTGCAACACCCTGGCTTATAGGTGTGACATCAGATGAATCTCTCAGTATACAAAGCTCTTTTGCCCAAAGAGCCCGAGGCAAATGTAACTTGACACAAAAGATTGGTCTCAAGAACGAGCAGATACTCCCCACCTCTGGCTCTGGTCTGTCTTTATCCCTGTTCAGTGTTTCTTCAAAACTTAATGTGTTTCCAAGACAAGCAATTTCCTCAACTTCAGACAACTGTTTTAGAGCCATTTTGCTGCTGGAAAAGCAGGAGCCAGCCTGTTGCCATGAGCTTACCTACCTTATATAATTTGTTCTATAACCAAGTAAATTCCAAATTGTAAACTCGATGACTCGTCTGCTTACAGGAAGTTGCTGAAGCAATGAGATATCAAACTGATAAATGAATGGACTGGGAGAAGCAGCAAGAATGGGATTGAAATCAACATGTAAGAGACAGCACTTAGAACCAATGTTTTTGCAATTGATCAATGACAAGCCTGGGAGAAAGGGGAGAGAGGGAGAATAAATTTATTCATAACCATTCTAATATGCTCATTGGGTTCATTCCCCAAGTACTTGAGTATTTGTTTCCAAAAATTAAACGTGTACATGATGGCAGGCTTGTTGCTTTTTTCTTTACAAAACACTAGAGTTCTTTTTGGGGTTTGCATATCCCCATCTGCAGTTAGGAGGAAAAAAAGGAATTACAAGAGAAAATTTACATTGAATCATATACCACACATGGCCAATCCCAAGAGAAACATTCAATGAGTGCAATCTTGACTCAGTAGGATGTAAAATGAAAGGGAGAAAACTCTGATAATGCTCTCGATGCTTTTCTTTTTTTCATTCTGCATTTTACTTCATTTCAGTCTTAAAATACATGAACACTTTTCAGTTGGGCATTACGCAAGATAACATTGGTGCTGAGTCTCATTTCCTTTACTCCAAAGAAACTAGCTTTCCAGGTGGTTCAAAACAGGATGCAGTGCCCTACCTGAATTGCTGCTTGCTTTCAGATTTATTTCAATTACAAAGTAGCTATTCCAGGGAAAAAGCTGAGAGAAGTGAGGCTGTGCAGGACATATGCCCCAGTAAAATTCATTATGATGCTTAATTCTCATTGGCTTCACACCGCATGTTGGCAGAAGTTGAAGAGTGTGGAGACAAAGCAGTTGCTGGCTTCTGGGTATGGCCACAATCTAAACACATTTTTTCTTGGGAACCTTCATTCATTTTTCCTCATCCCATCCCATGTGGATCTCTGGATTTGTTTCACTTGTATCACAAGAGGGCACTCTGCATCAGAATAAAGTTTCCCATCCACATCTTGAAAGGCATTAGCTGAAATCAGGAAAGTTCGTGGACTGAAAGGGCTTACAGGGAGAGAGAGGGGCACTGAAAGAACAGCCAGGGCTGCCCCTGCAATGTCAGTGTCCTCCCCTTGAGTGGGAGGGACAAACACCCACCCTGCCCTCCTCCCACTCAAACAGGACCTCTGCAATTTTTAAAACTCAACTCAAAAGTAGCAGGCTGCAGAGAAGGGATTTGAGCAGGCCAACCATGTAATACTTAACTGAAAAGGCTCTCTCAGTCATGCTGGATAACTGGAGTGCCTTCTTCACTTGTTTTCACTGAAAACTAGCTAACTACTGATATACCAACTGGCACTCTTCACAAGACATTGTGTAACTATGGCTTCCCACGGCAGCTAATAAAAGGAAGGAGTTTTCTTCTTTGAGAAGAAAAGCAGCATTTAAATAATCCAATCAAGTATGCCACTATTATATGAAAAGTAATTTGTATAGATAAATATATGGACTTGAATAAATTCCCACTTCACTTCTAAAGCTGGTGAATGACTGTTTCTTAATTATAACAACCTGATAGCACATCAAAAATACTTGTACTGTGTCCTGAAAATCTGTATTATGAAAGCAGCTATTTGGGATAAACCTGATTTTGATTTTGTATGAGGAAAGCAAAATTCTATCTGTTAAAAAGCTCACACTGTGGTGCACTGTTCTCATCATACACTTACCTTTTTCTTGAAACTTAATCTACTAATGACATACTCTGTGAATATTGCTCCGGAATATATTTTCATTAATCTTTTGTGAAAAACAGCTCAACATGTATTGCATTTTAAAGTAAACCTGTTGAAACAGAAATTCACAGATGAGGTTTCCTTAATGCTCAACCTTCCAAATTCAAATTGGATCTTCACATGAGACCTGTTCTCTGTGAGGTTGCTTGAGAGTATGTAACGCTGTAAGCACTTTTTTATGGGGGGCAAACAGCCTCTGAATTCCAATTCTACTGGTTATCAAATTGAGTCACACAGGGATCAAGGAGTATCACCTGCTGCTTCCTCTAGGCCTGATCCTGAACTGCCAAACAGAAAGAAGTACCATAAGAGTTGTATGTTTGCTCAAACAGAAATTAAGGAGAAACAGTAATGTTCTTCATTGTTAGCATCAGAATAGATTGTTGCCTTAGCAACAGCAGACGAAGAAACACATCGGATGCAGCCAATACTTGTTTTATCTCATGTTTCACATGCTATTTTTCTAAACTTTTCTTACTAACTGATTATTGTTTTTGTAAACTTCGGCTGTCATCCTACTAGGTTTCTCTTGCTGGCATTGGATGTTATCTTCTCTAAAGCTTGGTAGCAGATGCAGCACATCTCTGACTCCCTTAAAAAACTGTGGGATTTCTGAGTGGAGCTTCTTAGGCAGCATAAGAAATTCAACATATGCAAGTCAAACAAACTACTGTGACTTAAAGTTTTATTGCTTGCACTTCCTTCTATCCAATACTGCTGGCTACAATTATGTGACATGCCTCAGGAAAGGGGTGCCAATTCATTTCTTACCAGATTCTCTTTTCTATTACTCCATAGAATAATAGAATACTCCATAGAATACTCCATATTGCTTTTCTAACTTTTTTAATGGAAAAGCAGAATTCAACTTCTCTGAACCATCTGAAGGAGAAAAGGACAAGGGAAAGTCTAACTCCTTCTGAAATAATTTTCTCCCAGTCCTAATTATTTCTGACTTCCTACATATAGCTTTCTGCCAAGAAAAACTCATTTAAAAAGCAGTGAGGCATTCCATATGTAAACGCTAGTGAGTTGTCAGACAATAAGGACTTGTTAATGCCAGCAAAGTTATTTAATCTTTTGACCACTAGGCCAGACTTGGGGGCCTGCAGAAGATCCTGCTGTAACACCAACAGATATTTTGGTTTATTGTTTCCTGGAATACACTGGCTCCAGATGCTGTTTTCCCCTGCAGCTGGAAGCCCACCTAAGAACCATTTCCCTTTCCAGCCTCTGGACTTCACAAGACAGGGGAGAAAAGCAGTAGGACAAAGCAGACAATCTGGCCCCACAGAATCACTGGCACTCAGACTTCTTTGGCTACATAAATAGCTGATAAAAACCAGCTGCTTTATTCACAATATCTTTTGCATTTTTCTTCCTGAAGAGTAATCTCCATGAAAGGAGGACACTGCATTTACTTGGCTTACTGTGAGATCTTCTTTTGGGTCACACTGTAGCTAAAACTTTCTGCTGAAGGAGAAAGAAAAAATCCTATTCCACAGTAGCTTTATGCAGCACGGTGTAATGATGATGAAGTGTCAGTGCGTATCAAATGATGCCCTTGCTGGCACCAAACCCTCACTGAACTTTATCAGTTCTTGGAGTATGAAGTGTCAGCTTAGGACATGCCTTCCCTTTAAGCAGGAAAAATCTGCTACCAAGATCAGACAGAGGAGCTGAGAGAAAAATCAGACATTGGTGCACTACAAAAGGATTCTTCTTCTTTTCCAGCAAAAATACTGCAGGAAGCCCACAAAGGAGCATGCTACACACATGCAGTAAGTGTAAGTGCAGTGGTTTTGGTTTGCTAATTTGAGATTTTTGGCTAAAACACTAATTAACATAGTGGGTTTAATGCTGGCTAAATGCCAGTGCACATATTAGAACTATTTATTTATTTTTTTGGCTGTGAGATGAGAATTAGGAGGAGAGCAAAGCAGGCTTAAAGCTTTAAAGGGCATAAAGAAAACCTTATTAATAGAATTAAAACACAGAATAATAAGAATTAGAATAAAACTTTTAGAACATTTTTTTAAATTAAAAATGTAAAGAGACAAAATTTGAGACTTTTAGTTAGTTTGCTATTTTTAGAATAGTTTTTTTTTTAGTTTTTTTAGGGAAAGAGGTGTCTCTTGTTATGCTATGGAGATTTTTCTACAAGAAATAGTTTTCTTGTGGTTTTAATGTCAGCAAATTAGCTGCTTGGGAAAGGAAAATTTGTTTGCAGTGTGAAAGGTTTTTTTATATTTTATAGATTTCTTATAGTTTCTATATGGTTTATGTTAACTTATGGGGTACTATTTTAAGGATAAGCTGTTTTAGCATAAAAGTTCTTTTCATCTATCTCTGAGAAACAGAGATTTTCTTTTATTTTTGGGGCAACGTTTTTTATTTCTTTTTTTTTTGTTTAAGCTCCTTATTAGATCATAATTACTTTAACATCTGTTTGCTTCAGCACTAGTGCTTTTACTTATAGCTGTAGTTAGAATGTTACATTGCTCTAATGCATTTTATGAGTTATAATAAAAAGAGTTTGATATATATTTTATATTTTTACTATAGTTTTATAAGAGAACTTTAGCTTAAGACTAAGGCATCTTTTTACTTTCTTATCTGCGATTTTGACTTTTTAAATTGACTTTGTTTTTTTTAAAGTTGTTCTCTATGTGTTTTTATTTTTTGTTTTTTCTTATTTATATAGTAAAGAAACTCTACCAAAATGACAGGGAATATTCCCTAGAGTAACAGAAGTCTTGGAAAATGAATGATGCTTTGCCTACTGGCCTATTTCCCTGTTTTAGTGCCTGTTTCAGCTCTGTCAAGAACATCTGTCTGGGAAGGCTGACAAAATACAACTCAAATGCAAAATACCCACGTGGATGTAAAGGTTCCTACTTGCTCTTTTAGGCATGAGAGCTGCAGATAGGCTCTTACACACTTTTGCATTCATCTGACTGCTCTTTTCATGGTGATGCCGTGGAGATTTTTCCAATTGGGAGAGCAGGAAAATAGCTGGATGGTAAGGACAGGTATTGCTCTTGTGGGCTTAGCCAGACATCTGCAGATTCGTTGGAACAAGCTGGTTCACATGGCTCTGTAAGAGGCAGAGATTTTGTCTCCGCACCATGAGAAGAAAGTGCACCACAAAGAAATTAAGTAATGCTTGAGCCATTTGTACAGGAGACATCGTTGCTGCCTCTGCCCCCATTGAGCACTGAGCATCTGTCAGCACTGAGCTGGGATTTTCAGTCCTGCCTCAACACTCAGCTTGCAGAGTTAATGAGTTCTTGTGACTCCTCATTTCTGAGAGTCTGTGATGTTTCCTTTGGGAGCTGCTGGACCATGGAAGAATGAGTCCTTTTCTCCCCCATTTGCTATGGACAGGTGTGAATGGCTCTTTCCACACCAGTGGTTCAACAGCCTGACACAGCTTGGGATGCTCAAAATTAAAGCCCAGCGTGGTTTGGCTGCACCAAATGATGGAGCAGAGGGCACAGAGCATGGCAAGGCTCTGACATCAAACACTGAGTTAAATAATGGCTGAAGGAGCAGCTCTGGCTTGCCAGAGGTTTGGGATTTTCACTCCCCTCTCAAGCACCAGCAGCAACAGGGGAGGGATGTAGAGGGGAGGATGGGAACGACCTCACCTGATGAAAGCTGGGAGGCAGGCCTGTGCACAGCAGAAGCAGTTTTCTCCTTTCCAAGGGTTGGCCTCTTCTTCCTCCTTCACCCCAACACAGGGAATGGGAAAGGAGGAGAGGAAATCTTCTCTGTCAGGGCTTGAAACCCAGGTGAGAAGGGAATTCCTTGTGGAATACATAACTCAGAGACTTCCAGTGCCTTGTTTCAGCAAACAGCTGTAGTTAAGGACAGTATCCCCATTAACAAAGGCTACCTCAACATGTTACTGGGGAATTTAAAATAAAAATATATGCCTGAAAAGGCACACACAGAACATAAAAAACACCTTACCTGAAAACTCAAGAGATGCAGTGCAACAAATAAATATATTTATTCTTACTTTTTTCCTTTTTTTTTTTTAACAACAGCAGCAGAATAATTGCAAATTTTTTTTTTTTTTTTTTTTTTTTTTTTGCCAAGAATGTACTTTGCTTATTGATTTTTGCATCCAGGGTGATCTACAGCTACAGCTTAGTTTTGTATTTCTTTTTCAATCAGGTTCCTCCTAGGATAGATAGAGTGACTAAGTATTCAGAGCTAGTAAAAACTCATTAGGTGTGTAACACAGTGAACTACTTCACAGTCATAAACATAATCCCTAAAGCAAACACACAGGAAGACTGTTTTGTTCATAGCTGGAGTGGAGAAGACTTTTTTTTTCTTTTCAGTATCTTGCTGTTTCAAAGTGGATTGTGTTCTCCACTGTTACCCTTTCAAAAAAAAGGCAGTTATAAAAATTACTTAATAAAAACATACATTTCTCACATTTCAACAGTTTTTATGCCAGTTTCTCAATGACTATTCTAGAAAAGTCAGCTTGTTCAACCTAATAAAAGAAGAAGGTCAAGTATGGAAAATCAAGAGTAAGAAAACCTCACAGTAAAAATAAGTGTGTCTGTAGCATGTAGTGGTTAGCTGTAAAGAAGTGAACAAAAGAAAAAGCCTCCCTAGAAGCTGTAGAGCTACATAGCTACTAGCCTTTTATAGCAGGTGCATTTTCTACCACAGCTTAGATTTTTATTACTTTATATTTTTTTAAATAACTTAAAATAATAATGAGTTTGCCTGCCAGCAGCCAACTCAAAAACACATTGAAAAAAGACAAAAAACCCAGCCACCACTACAGTGGTAGGGAGAAATTCTCCTCAGCAGCCAATTCTTGTGTCCAGTCCTTTCCCTTCTTAGCAATCCCAAACTTCTGGGATATATTCAGCTTATTAGGAATGAGAGCTCTTCAATGTAGACTTGGGTTTCACTGAAAGGAACAGTGAACATTTCCCCTCTGTAGCCTCCTGTGAGTCCTTCTAGCAGCTCTGCAGAGTCCTTGCAGCAGCAAGCTGCAGCAAAAGGAAAGGAAAGAATATTCCATCCAGGTGTGAAATGATTCATAGGCAGCATCTGAGATCTTCAAAGGATTCTCAATCAATACTACAGCCTGAATCCCAGATGAGTGGGCTGTGATTTTATCTCATCTGTCAGATGGGAGAAGACGCCTGTTTGTTCTTGAATTAACTTCTTTCATCTTTGCTGCCACAATATTGCAACTGACTGCACATCTTTCATCATTCTGAGTGCCACTCAGTGCACAGAAAAGTAAACCAAGCCATGGCCCTTGGCAATCCGTGTAACACAGCAACAGCAGACAGGGTGTGCTCTAGACTCTGCCCAGAAGCGCTGACCTGAAAGGCAGAGGGAAATGCAAATGGGTAAAGGCAACCATAGAACCATGTAAATCTTCTCAGACAGAGTGACTGTGATAAGGAAGCTGTGAAACTGAGATTCCAGCTGTTACAAGTCTTGTCACCCTGTGTAACATGGAATGTCTGTGCCCTGATGTAACTCTCTTCTTGTCTCCTCCTCAAAATTAGTGGCATCAATCAGATGGAATTGTTACATCCCCAGCCTCAATGGTTCACATATCCTGCCACAATTAGTAAAATCAAAGAGCTGCTGAGGCTGCATTCTAATAGCAGTAGAAGAAAAGCCAAAAATATGACTTTGCTGAACATTTTTCCCCAGCCTGAGCTCTAAATTGTTAGCTGGTTTCATTAATGCATTTGCCCCAGAGTGACCTTTGGGCAAATCTCAGCCCTGTCTGAAAGGCTGGTGCAGAAAGGGATGCAGAAGCTATGAAAACATCTGTGTGGCATCCAGAGTGCTCTGTATAGTACTTGTGATGAAGTGGGGATTTCTTGGAGTTCAGAAAGCACTTTCTTTCTTCACTGAATAACACAAAGAATTAAAATACAAAATTACTTATCTAATTCCCTTTCCTAAGGGAAAGAAGGACTGAGAGGGTTTAATATAAAGAATGATTGTTCTATTTTTACGAAGAGTCAAGAGACTGGGGTGGGGGGATTTACAACCATGCTGCACCCCATCTGTTGAAACATGTAACACTCCATTTGGTTTTAACTGCTTGATGCTTGCTCTGTATCCTATTCTGTTTATTTATTGATCTGGGTAACCTCTGACACAAACCTTAGTGTCTTCCATCTGTCCTTTTCAATGTGGTTCTCAGGACCTTCACTTTCATAGGAAGCCAAGTAAAGTGCTGCAATCAGAAGCAAATACATTATGTTAGGCCTACTGGCATTTTAAAATTTGCTCTCCCTGCAAAGCAGCCTGAGTTAAATGAAGCAGGCATGTATTATCCATCCCTCAGTTTAGGGCTTCCCATTAAGAAGTATAGCATTGCTTATAATTGCACCCAGGCAATGCTAACAAACTGTGCATGAGAACAAAGACAGCCCTGAGGGGGGAAAAACCAACCAGTGGAAACTCAAAAGCATGAGGAGAAGAAAGCACTCAAGAGAAAATAAACTGAGCCCAGGGACATGGTGCTTTGTAAGCAGCCAGTGAAGTCCCTGTTTTCTTTCTTAAGCAGCACCCTTCAGTGCAAAGTATCCTGAAAGTCCACATAAATACATTTCATGTGACATTTACAGGGACCACATCACATTACTTCATTCTATTTCAGAACCAATGTTGACCCTCACAGACTATACGCACATAAAAGAAAAATCTTATCTTCTCTGTCATTTGTAAGGGAGGAACATTTTTCACTTGCCAGACAGAGATGTCCTCAGGACAGTTTTTCCTTACTGTGAGGAAGCCACAAATTAACACAGAATGAGTTTAAGCAGTAGCCAGTGACACCACCCCTGCAGAAGCCCAGAGCTCCTTACCATCATCACTGAAGACTGGGACAGAGAGCAAGTACTGCAGAATCTTCCAATCCCTTTCAAAAGGACACTCCACTTGCTTCCATGTCATAAATTCACTGACTTGTTTTGCCAGTTCCCAAAATTTCTGTCAGAAGACAAAGCAGAAGATGTTGCTATACATTGAACAGCACTGCTTACCCTGAATATTTTTTTAATAAGAAGGAGAGATCTTGGTTTGGAGACCAAGGCTTCAATTGTCCTTGGCTTTTAAGACAGACTTAAACATGATCTGACTCAACAACTCAGTTTCTAACTTTTGTATTCCTGTTTCAATCTATGGTAACTTCCCACTCCTTCACCTTGTTAAAATTGCTGTTGTGAATACAAATACAGTAGATGAAGTACACTCAATTTTTTCTTTCAAGGAGCTGGTAACACTCCTTATGCCCAAATTTTAATGTCATTGATGCTTATGCTTTTTGTTTTGCAATTAAATACATAGATTTTCACATCAGATGCTTAATACTGACATTTCAAAATCCAGATGTTTCCTGTCACTTAGTAAATATGAATGCTCTATTTTCTTGCTGGAAATGTATGCTAAAAATAAACACTCCCCATGTAGCATGCTGATGCCATTATTTGATAAGCTCTTTCAATTAAAGTTAACATAACACAAGTGCAGGTGGATTCCTTGAGCAAAAGGGCATTGCACAGCCTAGTTTTAGAACTTTTAGGCTAACTCAGGCCTATGACTACAACTGAAATGTACTGTACTTTTGTGTGGATGACCCAGGCTTCCTGAAAACTGAAAGTACCAGGAAACAAATCATTGGGTAACTCACCCTGTGTCAGATAACAAGTATGAAATCAGAGGCAGAGAAACTACTGGAAGACAAGAGAGTCAAAACTCCCTTGCTGATGCTCTATCACATATTTCTGCAGAGACAATCTGGGACTCACATGCATGAAAATGCTGTGTATATATCTTGTTAAAGGAGGAACTTGCTTTTTATGTGAGGAATTAAAAGATAAAGCCCTAAAATACTAATTTGAATGTCACAGTCCTATTTTCTGGAAAAATCTCTTCACCCAGGAGTCTTCTCCTGGGAAGCTGAGAAGCCTCAAAGAAAAATGAAAACAATAATTACCTGATTTGCTTTTCTTGTGTTTTGCTGCTTTGGAATGTGTTTGGAGATTGTTTACCAACAGGTGGTTGTTTGATTGGTTTCACATGAATTGTTTTGACTTAATGACCAATCACAGTCAGGCTGTGTTGGACTCTGGAAGGAGTCATGAGTTTTCCTTATTATCTTTCAGCCTTCTGTAAGTATCCTTTCTCTATTCTTTAATATAGTTTAGTACAGTATTTTTAATATAATATCATATCATAAAATAACAAATTAGCCTTCTAAGAACATGGAGTCAGATTCAATAATTTCCTCCTTCGACAGGGGACCCTGAAAATACCATATTTGAACATTTTGCCGTTAACTAAAACAAACCTGTGAATTGAAATGTTGAGACAAATTTGAGCACAGGGAAGAAGTTCTGACTTTTCTTCCCCCCACTAAAAAAACTGGGAATATTGAAAGTTTCTATTAACATTCCATCTTCAATAAAACTCCTTTTTCCTGACTACCTCCCAGCTCCCTTGAAAAGTAACAGATACACTCAAATTCCAGTCTATGTTTGCTTTCCCAGAACCCAGTGGAAATTGGACAGGGATCTGTTTCAGTTTTCTGTTAAACGGGATGACCCTGCACTAAAACCCCACTCGGTGCTCCCCTTACCTCAAAATTGACGTGGCCATTGGGAAGGCGATTGGCACAACCCTCGTTGAGGAAGTAAATATCTTTGACCAAGAGGCTGAAGAAAGGTATCACGATCTAGGGAGAGAGCAGCATTATTGTCAGTCTGGTCCTGTATCAAAACACAATGGTCTACAGAGAAAAATGATTCTACATCTTTACACAAAAGCTGTGCATTCACTACATTTTAAAATACAAGCCTCTCCACAAAGCTCTCCATTTCTATGTGATGTCCTTCTTGTTTTCATTTTTTTCTTCTTCCTTGCAGATTCCAGAACATAAACGGTCAGAGGCACCTACTTCTTACAAATAATTCCTGCAGAGTATCTCATAGTGTAGCTTTCCTCTTGACAGGACTGACTTGGTAAATGAGGGGAGATGTCCATTGAAGCATGGTAGGGAATATTGGGGTAGCAGCACAAATGGTTTGAGCTACAATTCCCTGAACTCATGCAAGTCATGGAGCCTTGGTACTGATTGGCTTAAAATGAGGCATTTCCTGCCAATGGAACAAAGAATTTTCTTTGGATAATGCTGGAGAATTTTACTTTCTTAAAATGGTTCTATTTTAATTTTTATCCTATGGAAGTTTTCACAGCTACACATCCTTGTTACAACTGGGGATAAAACAAATACCACTTATTATTTCCACAGAACACTTCACTGTGCCGTATTTCAATATCTTTTTTTTTTTTTGAAGTCTTAAAACTGACTTTTCTTTGAAAAGAAGTAAGCCTCTTATATTTAGACTTCTGGTACTTTGAATGATATGTGAACAGATCCTGAGGACTCAGAAAGACATTCCATGTATAACAACAGTATAGATCAGCAGACTGCACGTGGATTTGCTTCATCTGCCTGGTAGCTTATTCCATGAACTCCAAGATCATGTTTATTCAACACAGCATGAAGTCCTAATATCATAAGGAGTTGATGAGCAACTGCTTCCAAGTGGGGAGCAGCTGGGAAGCTGTTTGATTCCCTTCCACATGAACTACCACTGAGATTCTGCATCTAAAGACTATATACAAAAAAAAAAAAGCCACAGCTCTGTCTAAATTTGAGGTTTGGAACACCTTTTATGAGTAAGTTTTAAAGCCTTTCCACCTTAAGCCATGAATTACTGGAAGTTTAGCACAAGCAGCAGCTTTAAAAACAAATTACTAGCAACCTCATGTCAGCCCTTAGCCTTTCTGTTTGTGGTATGGGTTTGTGAGATACATGTGTCTGTCAAACAGAAATGATCTGAGGCAAAGTACTTATTTCACTGAAATAATCAAAGTGATCATTTAATGTTTGGACTTTCAGCCAGCACCAAACTGATCTGGCAGCTTTTTATAAGCCAACCAGGGGTAGAGTTGCTGCGAATGAGAATTCCAGGATAAAGGTTTACCACACAACTTAACAAGCACATTTCCCTTTTGCCCACTGCCAATTCATTTGCAAACACACCTTCTCCCTGTTGCTGTGAGCTGTCAGGGACCTCTGGGTCGCTCCACGCAGAGCAGTTCGGTAATTGTAAAAATTGCTGGAAGGGTCCATCTGATGCTGCAAGGCATGAAAAGATGCAAATAATGAGGTACACACAACCCTTTTTCAACTGAGCAACTCTTAAATAGGAAAAGGTCTTCTGAACAGCCCCACAAATGCAGCTTTGTAGAGGACTGTGGTATCGCTCTGTCTGTTCATCTGATCATTTTTTATTTTAAAAATGTCTATTCAGCACAACAAGGGATCCAACACATTCTCTTGGATAAATCACAAACTCATATAGTGCTGCAACTGCATGACTTTGACAAAGGTCAGCTGGACAATATCCATTAAGAGCACAAATAAACGAAATTAAATGTCATAATGAAGCCAAACTCACATTTTTGAGCAGTTTAAAGTAACATGGTATAAACAGCCTCCTGTCCAAATATTAGCCAAACTTACCTCAAGAATATCAAATTTGGCTGTCTTCACTTTTGCCCAGGTTTTCTTTAATCGAGACACGGGACTCATGTTCATGCCAGCTTGATATAAAAGAAAGAGATTGTTGGAGTATTTAAAAGAAAGAAAAATCTTCTAGGTAGCTTGGACCAGTAAGTATTTATAAAGCAAAGAATTTATTACCCATAAAAAGTATTTTCAATGAAGCTACTCAAGAAATCAGTCACTATTTTCTTTAAATTCCAAAATAACCTTGGAAACAAAATCTTCATCTCTTACAGAATGAAAGCTCTAAAAAAATGCTATGACATTATTTAATGTGGATAAAACACGTACATACAACAGGAAGTTCAAATGAGTGTTCTGAACACCATCTCTTACACAATTCATTGAAAACTACACCCAACTATGAAGTTTTCACGTTTCAAATGAAAAAAAATATTCCCAGTATTTTCCTACCAGATATAAAGAGGTGTGGATTTCAAACCACTAGGATGTGACAGAAATGATGGAAGACGTTTCAATTCTCCATATCACAGGGAAAGTAACTATTCCAATCTAGCACTGAAGTTGGTTTAAAAAAGTGGGGATTGAGGTCTCTGAAGAGTTGCAAAGAAAACTTTGGTTTACACCAACTTTATACTACACACATAGCACTACAACAGTGTTGAGCAACTTCATGCTGCTGACCAAGCTTGCTGTGTGAAGCACTTTATTCAGATTTAAACAGGGATAAAATAATATCTGAGTACACATACTTACAAATAATAGCCATTAAGGAGTTGAAGTTGCCAATGTTGAAACATTCCCGTGCCACATCGATGAAATATTCTATCACTCTTGCTCTGTGCTTCTTCTTCACAGGCTGCAAAAGATGCATTTTTAGGGTTATGCTCAGCAGGAAACAGCACTCAGACACATCCCCAGAGAAATAAGACCCCTGTTATAAGTCTTTTCCATATGTAGCACAGTTTCACACTATCCTTTACGTGTAGAAGCAGTTACACTATTGTGTTCAAAAGCATTCAGGACAGCAAGGACAAACCAGACCCTGGGCAGGCAGAGAGCAAGGACAGGCAAAGAGGCTCTGCCAAGAAGAAGGATATGAAGAGCAGCAGAGCAGAGCAGAGGGTCAGCCAGAGGAGAGAATGTGCCTCAATTCACAAGGGCCTTCCAGAGGGGAGAACAGCAGGCCAGACACGCTCATGTACCAAGAAGGGCTAACCCAGAATAAATCATCACTGTCACACCAACAAGGCTGAGGCACCAGTATAATGCTAAAAACACTGCACTAATTTCCTCCTCAGACATGCTCTGACTGCATCCAAATGTCAACAATTACAGAACCAAGAGAATGGAAAGTCCTGAAGGCACCAAACTAGAAAAGGCTTCAGACTTTTTGATAACTAAACAAAACCTTTCAGCACAAAGAGTCCTTGCTCACCATGCAGATTTCTGTTGCAACCAAGTAACTGAGCCTGTTAAACCACTCCACATAGGCTTCAAGATTCCGAGTCCTCTTTCGCTCCCCATAGCAGCTCTACAGACAGAAATAAAACAGCAACTTTCAGCACCATTTCCATCTTTTCCCTGGGATATCTTTTGGCTTTCTGCCTTGCCATTCCCAAGCACTGTCAAGTAACCAGGAATAACTCAAATTACCCAAAGTGATAAAAAAACCTTAGAGGGAAAGCAGCAGTGGTAGTATTCAAGCATGTGTAACTTCCTCCTGAGCTGCTGGCCCAGTAAAACACTCCAGCAGGCATGTGGAATGCTTTAAGTCCTACTGGGATTCTTTAAGGAGCTAAGACAGACTTATGCAAACAATCAGGGATAAATATCTGCATAAAGCTCCCTTGAATACACACACTGTTACAGTCCTTACTTCTGTCCCTCTGATAGAGTAGGTAAAACATTAGGCCCTCTGCAAGTGCAGCAGGAAAACAGATGTCAGGCACATTATGTTTGGCTGTTGATGATAAATGGATATACTGCATCCTAAGTTTGGGAGATCAGCTCTACCATTTTGATGGGATTATCCCTTTTCTGAGCAGTGCTATGCTGTATCACCTTGGAATCATTCCCATACCACATCTCAGAGCTGCCTAAAAAGGGGCAGGCAGCAGTTTCAGTGATCTCTATCTGCAAAAACAATTTCAGAGACCATCTGACTGAACATCAAATTGTAGACTTGCATCATTCTATTATGTTTGTCAGTTTAAGGATAATTCAAGTTTTAATGGATTGACTCTGTCACAGTTTATTTACAGAGGTTAAGTCATCTTGAAAAACATAAGAAATTAAGTCATTTTGAAAACAGCATTCAAAGAGATGACAACTCCATCATGGCTGGTTAAAAACACTGCATATTTTCCCTCCATCTCACATAGACCTAGAGCCCTCTGTGGTCTTTTTGTTATGTCTATTTGCTCTACCTGCAAATTCCCCCATGTGCTACTTGGCTGCAAAGAGTTCAGTTTACTAAAAAGGGAGAACAGATGTTGAAAATGAGTAATGCAGAAGGCAAAGTTAAATTCAGCTTCTTCCAGCTGTAGGCCACATAAATGGCCTGGGGAAAACATTCACAGGATTAAGTTCTCCCTTAGCATAAGTCAGAAAACCCAGGAAATGTGTTCATTTAAGTCCATTTGTTGGCTGAGTTCTTGAGCTTCAGGAGTTGTACTCCAGAAAGAAAAAAAACATTAACAAAATATTTAACTAAAGGTTGTTTTCTGATGGTCCTCATTTATTGCTGGACCTCACTCCCAGCTCATGGTGCACCTGGTGGTAAATGATGCATTTCAGAGCTGCTCCAGATCTGCTCCCATTACCTTGTCATTATTCAAAGGATCCTTTTGCACAAACGCCTGGATAAATTCCTCTGGTCCAATATAATTGAGTCTCTCCTAAACAAAGCACAGAAGCAGCCAGGTCATATCCCCTGTTAACCTGCACTTCAAAAAGAGGGGAGGGACGAAGTCATCCCTGGGAGGGTAACAACTCACGAGCTCTATGTGTGTCAGCTGCTGAGCTAACACATAGGGATCATTGCAGACCGTGATTATGTCCCTCTGCACGGACTGGGGCTTGGTTTTCAGGAGTGTGAGGCGATCTGTGGATGTGGAGGCATCGATTTTGGCCAGCACCTCCTCGTACTGGGTCACGGTGGCCAGCTTGCGGAGCAGGGTCTGGAGGAGCTGCTGCACGCTCTTCCTGTACATCTGTTAAACACCACACTGTCAGAAAGCACTTCCAAAATGGGAGAATACAGCACTAAAGTCTGCACAACACCACAGCAGATGGATGCTGATACCCGTGTCTCTTGTCAAGGTAAGCTCTATTATATGAATTTGTAATATCAGCATCTCATCAGACCAAAAGGAATCCAGCCGAGGGTTTAAGCAGTGATGGTCTCTCAGGTTCAATACTGACCCAGTCAGCTCAAAGAAAAGATGTGTTCAATTCACTCCCTGAAAAGCACCAACCACCACAGGAGGAAATACAAGAAATGAAAATACTCCATCTTCTCCTGCTTAAGACCACAGAAAAAAACATATACGTGGCCGTTCAGTGATAAACAAAGGGCCTGCTTCTCTCTGCAGCAAATCACGACCAGTGATCACCAAAGTCAGAGCTCAAACTTGAAGTGAATCTGAGGAAAAGTAGAAGATAATAAAAGCATCTCTCTCTTCTTTTGCCTTTGTAGGCCTTTCCATGTAGTGATTTAAGTTACCAGGAGTGACAATTTAAAGTAGGAGCAGAACTCAACTCTTAAGTAGATAGATCTGTGTAACCAAGGGGGTTACTCTTCCAGATTCCACATACCATCCTAAAGCCATTACAGCAAAACCTAAGAGGCTTCAAAAAAGATCATCTAAAAACTATTGTCTGCAAACTATAGTATGATCAGTCCAAGGCAGCAATATTTCCTTTACTCTGATGAATTTGTCCTTTTCTCCAAAGATTTCCCTAAATATGTTGTTTTAAAGGAGAGATATGTGAGTGTGGTGAGAGGCTTTGGTTGTACTCTTACTACCAACTCTTAAAAGAACTGGAGTACAATAATTCAGGAAGTGGAATAAAAAGCTCTAAGTAGAACTGTAGTGAGCAGGAATAGGAAACTCTTCTTTTGTATCCTTTAAGGTAACAACTCACAAAAATCCAAGTGATCTGTAGAAAGGCAAGGTAAAGGAAGTTGCCATTTACTGTTCCAAGCAGCTCACAATAAAACAAGTCAATTTACTGCAGTGCTTTAACTTTGTCTTTTTAAAGGAAACATCAAAGTCAAAAAACCCTCAAAGCTACAGCCAGTAAGGATTTATAGTTCTCTGAGTAAGATTGCTCCCTTTGCACGGTTTCTAGCAGCTTTGTACATCTGCCTTTCCCTTCAGTAGACAATTTCACTGTTTAAACTGTCTGTAGTGCCAGAAACTTCATTGCAGACAACCCTTCCCTCTTCTCATTTCATTCTTCCATCCACCAACTCAACTTCCTCCAGGCTAAGCAGCTCTTTCTCTTTGTGCCAGTGAGTACTTTTCAAGTGGGTGTGAGCCCTTAATCGCAACTACTTTGCCTGGAACTGAATTCAATTTCCTACCTTGCTATGAAGAGTATCTAGAAACAAATCAACCTGCCCCCCCTGAAGTGAGGGAACACCTCTTGCCCCTTCCCAGCCCAGAGCTCCCTGGAACTACCTTGCAACTTTCAGCTTGCACATCAAATTATGTCTCTTTTTCATTTGTATTTCATACCACATCTCACTCTCTTGTCCCATCTTCTGTCCCTCCCCACTCTGACAACATCAAAATGTATTTCAGCTTCCAAATTCAGTTTAGGTTTGTTCTTTTCCATGCTTGTGTACAGCCTCTCAAGACTCAAGGCCCTTCCAGGCCTTTGGCAGCACTCTCAGCTTCTCTGAGTGCAGCTTACCTCCACGCCTGTTAATGTGCTGTTTGCTGCCTCATCCACACCATTACTTAAAAACTTATATAAGGAACACTGGTCCCTGAGGAACACTGGAAACACAATGCCATTTAGCAATTGCTACTTGTGTTTATACTTCTTCCAAATGTCGCTCCAGTGTCTTTTGCAATTGCAGCATTATGCCAGCTACACCTTTTTAATTCCCTTCCACTAAGTAAATATAACCCTTGGCTTTTGGCCGAGTTTATTTCAGTACTTAACAGACAAGCATCAGTTAAGCATCAAAATATTTCATAATACCCACGTGGAACTTCCATCTGAAAAGTGGGATTTCAAGATTTCCTTGTGTGCTCCATCCACACAGGAAGGAATAGGACACACTTCCTCTGAGTTGATACTTCAAGCTCGAGACAATTCCTTCTGGTCCATTCCTGTTTTGGAAATTTCTCCCCAAACCTGCTCTAACTTTTCTATTGACCTACAGGTCAAAGGCCCAATTCCAACACACCTTACTCAAGAAATGATCAACATCAATAGGGATTGCTCAGGTACTGTCCCAGTTAGCTTCTTCCAAGTAAAATGACAAATACTAACATCCACCAAGTTGTGCCTGTCTGCACAAAATGGGATTATGTTATGGGCTTAGAGGTGGAGAGAATCTTGCCCATGCTTTGGAGAAGATCTGCCTATTCTGTGTGGTTTCATCCTAGGCTTAGGTACCAGACAGAACTTTTTCCCTACCAGCACCTTGGTAATAAGTTTTCCTAAGCACCCAGAGCCACACCATGTTATTAACAGCAATATCAAAGCGGTAACAGGAATGCCTTTTTATCCGGTAACTTTGTGTGCAGACAACTTACCTCATCCCCACTGGCTATTCTTTGTGCCAGCTCCTTTAAGTTCCTCATCATTCTTTCATCTCGGAAATCATAAGGAAAAGTCTCTGTCCACTCAGTCAACAACTGCAGGATTTTTGGTGCAATTTTCTGGGTCCAGTTCTATACGGAAACAGTAGTGAGGAATGTTACATGTAACAGCAATGCAGGAAATATCCAGCTCAAAGGAAACAGAATTCTGGTCTGCAGGATACTGTGGAGCATAAGGGCATGAATGTCAGGTAAATTTTAATCTTAACTTCATTCAGCATTGGATTATATGCCAGAGCCAATGGCCATGGAAGCCAATGAAGAGACTCTCATTGGTTTAGCTGACCTGGAAATTGGGCTTCAGGTGCGTGGAAATGACTCCCCTCATTATCAGGAGTGCCTCAGTGCAAGGCATTGATTAGTGTTTCTGTAAGTTATGACTAACCCTCAACAAGGAAAGTGGCAAATTTCAGTTGTGCCACGACATATGCATGCACTACACCTTACAGGGAGAAACCTGTGTACAGACAGAGAAGGGCTGGTGAGGAGATGTGGTGGTCAGAGGATGCCTTGGGCATAGTGACCACAAAATGATTTTTGATTCTCAGTGAAGTAAGGACAAGGGTCAACAAAACCTCTGCCTTGGACTTTCAGAGGGCAGATTTTGGTCTGTTCATGACCCTATTTCACAGATCCTCTTGGTAAAACAAGCAATGCAGCAGGAGCAGCAGCCCTCATGGAGGACAGGCTGAGCAGTATGGAAATTCCCCAAGAATCTCACTGAATAAAGGGTCACATTCTAAGTGCTTGTGTCAGGTTTTCAGTCTGTTCTATCCCACTGAGGACCTTCTCGAATAGCAGAGTTTGGGCAGGGAGCTGGGAAGTCCCTGAGAGTGTGGGACCTCACCTTGTCCAGGCCAGGCTCGCTGAGCCTCTGCTGCTCAGTGCACAGCTGGCAGACCTTGGCCATGAGCTCGTACGGGTGCATGAAGAGGCGGGAGCTGAGCAGGAAGGTGAAGATGTACGTCCTCTGTGAGCAAGAGGAAGACATAGAAAAGCATAAATTACCAACATTTTTTATATTTTCTTGAAATGCCTTCCTGAAAACTCTGCTCTTTGTACTTTACTATCTGCAGAAGAAAACTACATGTGGCTCTGCCAAAAGCAATTACTACAGAGGTAATAATTTAATTTAACGCTTATCATTGCTCCAGAACCAATATTATAAATTTGTGCTGGAGCCAAGTTATGCAAGATTAAACCAAAACAAGGCAGGGCAAAGGTAGTTTAGCTCTCCTATTGCACACAGCCTTATTGCAAGCTTATTATCTGAAATTACTCGGAACAAAATTTCAACTCATCTTCTCCTGCTCTACAGTAAACTTTTATCTCCTGGATGAAAGCAGAGGGAACTACACAGCTTATTTTTACAGAATAAAAATCAGTAACTGATTCTGAGGTTACAAGAGGAGGCTCCTTATTTTCCTTCGATTTTTGATGTATCATGATTTGAACTCATTGTGAGACGACTATTCAGGATATCCATTCCACTTTCCACTTTGCCAGTAGTTAAGTATCCATGGCACCCACTCTACAAAGACTCTACAACGTTCTGGCTCTAGAAACTAGGAATAAATAATCCTGTTTGACCAACCAGTGTCTAAATTGCTACATATCTGAAGTTTACACTAAGCATTAAGCAGTAGCTTAGGTAATGTGCTGCTGTTAATTCTGACCCAAGTTAAAAAAGATCATGTCTTGGAAACATGAACAGAACTCTGACAATAACAGAAGCTCAATATAAGCAGAGTTATGTCTTCTCTTATGTTTACAAGTAGAGTTGCAGTTTCATCATCCATCAGTTATCCCCAGCTGCCCTCTCCTGCCACCTTTTGATACCATTCTTTTTTATTTTCTTTTCTAAGAATTACAGAAAGTGTCTCAATGCATGGATGTGCCCACACAGGTCAAAAATTACCAACTGACAAACCTCCTGTTGTCACATCCAGCCTCTGCTGATCCTAAATAGTGTGGTACTAGTCCAACATTTTGGTTGCTCATTGCAAGTACACATTGACCTCAGATGAACAATGGGAAATATGCACTAAAACCACTCGGTTTTGCAATAAATACTTTCATTCTGTCACGATGGTGGTCATGCCTTCCTCCTGAGCTTGCCTGGCAGCATTTTTGGGGGTTAATGGTACACACAGTCCATCAGCCATAAGCCAGTCTAGGTGTGTGCTTTATAAATGAGTCACGAGTTGCTCACCATACAACGGGAGTAATAAAGCTTTGGACTTCCTAAGCTGGGTGAGTTATTGCAGGATGTACTCAGGTAAGGCACCTGTTATCACTGCTGGTCAGCCAGCTGAACCCCCTCCTCAGCCATGGATGGGACACAATCTGCTCTTGCAGCACATGTTTCCCTTCAGGAGACACATCAGGCCTGGCCACACAGTTAACTTACATCAGGATAGTAATCCACGTTGGGTACCAGGTGCTGGATCAGAGCTTCCAGAGACCCCGACAGGAGATTGTTGTCATGGTAATAGAGCCCTCCACAGTTGTCCTCTTTTGACTGATACAGGTTCCTGTTGTAGCTGCTGCTGTCAAACATGGCTGCAAAGGGAGGTGTCTGTGGCATCTTGCCCTGGGGAGACACACAAAAGAGATAAGGGATAATTCAGGGAAGGTACAATGTAAGGGGTTTTCTAACTCCCAGAGATAATACAGCACTAGAAAAAAAACCTCAGTGTCACGTCATGGGTTACTTGCACACAGTAAAGACTGCACTGTTTTCAAGCCTGTGCAGGCCCCTCAGGAAAGGGCCACACAGGCTTTCACCACTGCCTGTCACAATTGCCAGGTGCTTCTTTCCTATCTTGCTGTTTCTTTATTAAATGACAGATAAGATGTTCAGGCTAAGAGTTAGAAGGAGGTACAAAAATCCTAACAGGTTTTGGGAACTCAGACTTTGTATAAAGCTTTTGGAGATGTGACATAACATTCACTTTGGTCAAATCCTGAAAGCAGCTCCCTAAGAGCAGCACTCAGAGGGGAAGCAGGCTCAGGCTGTCCCAGTGCCAGTGCAGAAGGAGAGAGACTGAAGTGAAGCCCTGGAAAAGTCATGTGAGAACACAGTCTTCTTTATGCAACACGACAGCCATGTAACTGCAATCCCAATCCTCCCATTTCCCAACTCCACCCTGGCAAATTGGTGCTTGGTTTTCCCAGTAACACTGTGACAGGCGTGACCCAGGCTAAAGCCTGATGCTTCAGTGCATCTGCCTCCACCTACCCTCTGAGTGGCTCTACAGAAATTTGGAAAAACTTGCCTGGGCATAGTTGCTTACCACTGCTGTCCAAGTTCACCAATGATACAAAAGATGAGACCAGATTCAGAGTTTTGTTAAACCTTCTCCCCAGATTCTGTGAAAATGTGAAAATATCCAGCCTTGTGTTTCCCAGCTTTAGGAAAAATAAAGCAATTACTCATCAGTTTGCATCTCAGTGCCTGTGGAATCAAAATATCAAAATGTCTTTCCAAGGAAAAGATCAGTCAGTGCTGCAGGCTGTTTAGTCACTCAGAGGAGTGGGTAGGCAGCAAGGGGGCCAGGACCACTCAGGAGCTCTTCTGGTAATGCAGTATCTGAAAAGGCCAAAAGATAAAATCTCTCTGATTGCTTGAGTGTTGAGTTATAAACTCCTTCCTTCTCCCTCCTTCCCTGCTTTCTGGGAGTAGCAATTCTTGTCAGTTTAAGGAACTTAGATTTTATAGCCTCGATGGGAAGCTAAGTTTGTGCCCAGTTTTAACCCCAAACAAGCTGGTTTTCTCTACTGCAGCAGTTACTTGTGGGAACCCAGGAAATTCCTCTGGCTGCCCTGGAGGGCTCGAGCCCCTGCCCAGGGGGCGCAGAGACCTTGGCACAGAGCCCAAGACCCCTGTGCTTTTGATTTAGCCCTTGGAAAAAACAATTACCAACCTTTATATGAAGAATTACAAGCCACGACAGTTTAAGTAGAATGATAGTGAATTTATCACAGGGTGAAAAATAGATATTTTTGGGGTTTTTAGAATGGGGGTTCAGGGGGCAAGGTGGAGGGATCTGGGTGTGTCCAGCCTTTCTCCTTCTTCTTCTTGGCCTCCATCTTCTGGGTGATGTTGGCACTTTTGGATTGGTTTAGAGTAGAAGCTCACTGTCTAACACAGGTGATAGGTATTGGAAAGTAATTGTAAATATTGTACACGTAGTTTTTAGTATAAAAAGGTAACACTGCCCAGGGCAGGCAGAGTGCCTCTGACTGTCTTGCTGAGCAGACCTTGGCAGGCCAGGAGAAAGAATTTTATAGATAAGAAACAATAAACAACCTTGAGAATGAGAACTGAGGAATTCTGACTCCTTCTTCGATCTCTGGGCTGGGAAAAGAGACTTTCTAACGTATCTTGGGGTCACTCTGACCAACTAGAGAACCCGAGAGTTACTGGTGCTGATGGGTATTCAGGGAGAGACAGACAAACTGCAAAAGGGGATGGATGGCACTCTGTTTCCAACCCTACCCACAACTTCAAGGCAAGGGAGATCAAACTGAGAACACAATATCCACAGGCTGCTGTGCTCATGTGTCGACATGTGCATGAGAAAAGCATTAATGCCTCTGAGCCATCATTGTAAGAGCAGATGCTGTTTCTTTTCTCCCCATTGTATCAAATCCTATTCGGGAAAAGCCTCTTTAAAGCCACAGGCCTCAGTGAACACCAGCCTGTGAAGGCACCCCGTTTTGAGAACAACTAGTGATGTGACAGCCTGGAGACAAATAGAGTGCTGCCATCTGTGTGCTCCCCAGCCCGCAATAAAGCACTTTTCAGAGTGAGCTCGGTGCAGATGAGAAGCTATTAAGTTATTAGCCAGATTCCTTAGCTCCGACCTGGAGCACCACACAGACTCGCTGCTGCTGGCAGTGTGTCCAGACAATGCAGACATTCAAACCAGCACAAGCCTGAGTGGTTCAGTAAATAAACAGCAAAAGAAAGCCAAAAACAAAGGCAGAGAAGGACAGTGGAGAGAGCCTCCTGGCCTACAGGACCTGTGCTAATTCCACCTTGAGAGGTGCCAAAAGATATCTGCATCAAAATGGGAAAGACTGAAAAGTCTCAGTGCCTGAAAAGTGACATCAGACACTCTATGCAGCTGTTCAACCAGCGTTTCAATTCCATGCAGCCCGACTAACTGGGAGGAGAACAAAGTAAATCCACATGCCACAGTGTAAAGTGCAGGGCTGAACTTAACTGGGTTCCTGTACAAGGGAGTTCAAGTTACTGGGCAGGTGAAGTGCAAGCCTACCATGGCCATGCTGTGCAGCAATAAAGCATCCTGATCCACAAAGACTCTTGGTCCTTCAGGTTCTTTGCAAGGCTAACCCAGTTTAAGGAACAAAACTTTACTGAGGAGCTGACAGGAACCTTCTGCAGTGTTTCCTAGGTTTTCATATCCTGCATGAAAAGCTACAGACTTGAACCAACTCCAAAATATTCTTCAGCCCACTGACACTGAAAGATGTCCTGTTTGCACCAAAATTCAGATTTTTTTCAGCTACTGCAGCGCAGTTTATTCAGTCAAAATGCAAGTGGTAGTGAACAGTGTGTAAACACTGCAATCCACCAAACATTTGCAGCACTGTGGCTCCAAGGTATTACTCCACAGCGAAGTGAGAAAGGCTAGTCTGCATCTGCAAAACAACTTGAAACCAATATTAGCACTTGTAAAAAACCAGGGTGAGTAGTTGTTCCAACCCAGATCTCATACTAACCAAACCAGCCTGATTCAGGGTGAGACTGGAACGTGCAGGGGATTTAGCCAGACTAGCCAGCAATTAGTTTTGATTTCATGCAATCCTCTCAACACAAATCAGGCAGGTGGAAGACACAGTCTCCTAGGGCCTCATCAACAGGAAAGAAAAAATCATCAGGCCAATAATTTGTAACCATGAAATAAAATTCTCAAAAGTCTCTCCCAAAGGGCACATACTGTCTCACTTGTTTGCTGTCTGTTTCTGGAAGCTGCTTGACAGAGAGGGCTCAGTCCTGCCTCAGTGAGACACCAAGTTGTGGTGATGGTCTGTGTGGTCAGATCTGGGTTTCACTTGGAAGTGAGCAGCACACAGGACACGTTCCCCCTGTGATGAAAAGAGCTGATAGCAAAGTGTGACAGAGATAAATATAGCATAGTCAACGGGGTGGTTCATACAACACATGTGCTTTTCCAGCATGACTCCTTTATTATCCTGACTTTGACTCCTCTGCTGTATTTTATTTGGAGGTGGAGGCACAAAGCAGCATGCTTAATTCTAATTAGAAGCTTCTTTAGCTAAAGCTTCAGCTGAACCCTGCCTTCAGAATAGCTTGAGTGAAACTGAAATGTGGTTGCAGAGCAGATAATGGTCCACAAATCCGTGGCATATAGAGCAGAAGTGTCTTGGAACCTAAAAATATTGTTGACAAAGCACAGCAGGGCAAGATCTGACAAGCAGGAATTGGGAAAAAAGACAAGAAATATTATTCCAATGAAAAATGTTCTGAGAGTTAAAAACTGGAACTTTTTAACTGGGCTTTGGAAACATTTGGCTAGCAATCACATGGAAAGCCATTTATCTCTTCTCTCTATTTTTTTCCCAAGAATGAAAAGAGTGGGATTTTTTTGTTTTGCTTTGTTTTGTTTTCTATTTTATTAAAGATCTGACTTGAAGGAAAGAGCAATGAAATAATTTCCTGGCTTTACCAGTAATGCTCTCCTCTCTCCTGTGACAGAGAGAAGACAAAAACTCTGCACTGTGGAAAGAGGAATACAACATTTTTTTCTGCCTTTAGTATCATTATGGAGAACATGAGACCTTGGGCACTGGGGTCCATATTCTGCCTGTGAGTAGCCTCTGACAAGAAAGAAGCCTCAACCTTCCCAGAACAGCACTGCAAATAGGGAGTGAGAGCCAAAGATGATGTGCTCAAACCCCCACCATCTCCTTGGAGCCAAGTTTCAGTTTGGCAAAACTAAAGGAATCAGACGTGGCTTCCAAGGCTGCCAAGTGCTTTTCCAAACCTTTATGTTAAACAAAAAAAAAAAAAAAAAATCTGTTTTCTACTATAAACAGTGAAAGGTTGCATTGGTTTGTTTTAATTTATATTGAAGAGCTCAGGCTGCATATCAGATTCATAAAACAAACTCAGTAATAGGGACAGCTGGTATCCTTCATAGAAGCACCCACTGAGAAGTTCAGTAGTAGCCATAAAAAGTGCCTTTAAAGCCACTGCCAAACATTTTCAGGTACAGTTTTCTCCCACACTATATCCCTCAGGCAGAGGAATGTAGCATTCCTAAGGCACACCTCCCCTTAAAAGATGCAAACTGCAGAAAGCCAATTACAACCCCTCAGAGCTGTTCCCCATACAATCTGAAACCCTTAACCACATTTAACAGGTGATTACCATCCCCCATTGTTATTAAGGATGCCATCATAAAACTGAGGTATGGCAAAACAAAAGACTGACTCCCTGCAGGAGGCGAGCTCCAGAGAGGGCTCTCATTATCCCTGCTCTTTCTTTTGTTAGCAACAAGCCTACAGAAGCCCTTACTGGTCCTTAGCTTTCTTAACCTCATCCCTAACCTCCTGTACAATTTCCCCATATTCCTCCAAACTTACACCCCCTCCTTGTCTCCCCAGCCTGTCTTCCATGAAAAGCCAAGAACCTTCCATTGCAGTGCTCCAGCCACTGATGCCAGTGATATCACACCCATGCAGGCATGTGCATGTCTCTGACTCTCCCTGTTTGTTCCCCATGCCATGTGTGTTTGTGCAGAGCTATCTGAGCCAGGCCCTGGATAAAGGTGACTGGAGCAGCTGGAATCCTTCTGCAGTGCTTGGGGCATCCACCCAGGCTGCCCAAAACAAAAGCACACCTGACCCAGGGGCCGCCCATGGCATTCCACACAGCTCTTCCTGGTGTGTGTGCTTCACTCACAAAGCCTTTTTTGGTTTTTTTAGCACTGAAAGGTAAAGGGAAATTTTACAGCTCAAGCTACTGAGAAGATAAGAAACCTGAAAAACTCCCAGATGGGTGTTTCATGTGTCTCACTTGCAGAAATTAAGATCACAGAACTGTCCCAGCTCAAGCCTTCTTGCTTCCACTCTTTGTGATGAATTTGCCATACAGTTCTCAGAGTGTGACTTCAGCACCAACCCTGAGTTATAGTTCCTTCTTAGAATTACTTATAAAGTGCATCTTTAAAGAGGCAGAATACAGAATATTTTTTCTTACTCACACAGGACATGAAAAGGGGAGTGGTATTGGCTTTTTCCAGACTGAAATCAAGAGCAAAATTAAGAACCTCTCATTAGGAATCCAGCCCAGAGGAAGAAGACCAAAACTATCCATGCTGGACAATGCCATAACAATAGAAAATGTACCTTGCACAGTTGCTGGTGGGGCAAGAAAAGACCTGAGGTGCATGTAAGAAACCTGACTCAGCCTTAAAGCACTCTTTGGTTTTCACTAAAACAGCAGAGGAGGAACAATTTTGTAAAGTTTTCCAAAAATCACCCAGGCAACAATAAGCTGCAAAGGAAAATGAAAAACACCAGTAAGCAAAGATTAAAACAGGAACTGAATTTCAAGTAGGGGCATTTTCCTCCTGAATGTGCATTTTTCTTGGGTCTATAAATAGACCCTGCTGATGATTTGGGAAGGTCAGATGCAGCACTGCTGACTGATCACTCACGTATGAGAACTCTGGCACAGTAATTAAGTGAATCCTGAATGACTCGAAATTAAAGTCCTTGGATACTGAACAGCAGAGTTGTGATGGGCATGAACACATTTGTGGGTTTACTTGGGAGCATTAGGAACATTTTGGGGCATTTAAGAATGGCTTGAATTTCCCCAAATCTGCAAGCATAAAAAAGGGAAGGAAACAAACAAGTTCCTCTTTGTTGCTGATATGCTGTAAATCCATGTTCCCTGCTTAAGCCCCACAACTCAGCTCCCCTTCTATCCTTTCCCATCCTCTTCTTCAGTGGGGCAGGAAGAGAGAGAGAGTCTAATGATGCTGGAAGTGGCTGTGCCAGCATTGCTGCAGTGCCAGAGGAGCACATGCAGGCAGACTGCATCACGGCACAAATCCCAGCTGCAGGAAAATTACTCAGTCCAGGGTGAGGACAGGACATGTGTTCCTCCCAAACAAAACACATGATACAATTTGTCCGTGTTGCTGGACACACAAAAGCAACAGCCTTGAAACACATGACACTAAAAGGATGCCACACCTATAACATATAATTTCTTAAAGCACTTGTCCCTTACCATGACCACAGTGCTGCTGAGATTTCTGTCTGTAGGTTAGGAAACTGAAGAGACCACAATTATTTAAAAAGATATGAAGCATGCTCCATTAGTGACTGATTAATATTTTTAAGTTCATTTTAAGTTATTTTTAATTTCATAGGTAATTTCTTCATCTGGATGCTGTTCTTTTACCATTTGAATGCAAAATAAGGCTTTCCCCATATAAGCGTGGGAATTTTGTAACTTGTACATCTTTTTGCTAATCCCAGTTTCAGAGGAGAAGTTTAAAACATGATTAAACAGGATAAGTATATAATATAAAGTGACATGATGAATTAGCACAGCAGTTATTAAATGTCAGAAGGCACATGAGATTCTAGAAAAGTTCAGTCCATTGCATGCTCCATAGCGACTCTTTAAAACTTGAGGGATTTACAGAATGAATGAAAAGGAAAAATGCACAAGAGTCTCAGGCCAGCCAAAGGATTCAATGAAACACCTCCCATGTTAAAATACAGACAACACATATAGCTATTCTTTTCTACCAAAATTTCTGAGCTGACAGCTGGACTGAAAGCAAGAATGCTACTAAAGCCTTCCAGTTCTTTACCTTACTGAAGCAGGGTGGAGATTTTAGAAGCAAAGCATTCCCCTTATTGGACCCAGTGAAGCACACAACAGTTTTGCCATTTGCTCTTAAATATTACAGCTTAAAACACTAAAAAATACAGCCTTAAAACACTAAAACCTCACCTCTCTGCTCAGCCAGCTGCAGACTGGTTTGTCAGGGCTGCCATCCACCAGCAGGCTGCAGAAGAGCTCCAGAGCCCGGAGGAGCTCAGCAGCCTGGCTCCCACACTGCAGAGGGGCAGCTGGGATGCTGCTCCTCACTCAGCTGATGGGCTGCTGCAGCTCTGAGGTCAGTAGTGTGAAGGCAAGGGAACAGCAGTGATGCTTTATTCCAAAACATCACACTGTAAAACCAGTGATTCAGCAGCTGATTCACGGTGCCTGAGATGTCCAGGAATGGGGTGTGGGGTGGGGTGGACAGATGGGGCCTGTGATGCCACCATGCTATGCTACCCCCCCAGTGAATCAGAACTCTGAAAGGAGTCCTGTAGCTCTGTATCTACAGAGTTCTGCACTCTGCATAATTTCTGTAGCAGGCTTTGTGCCTCCTGCATACTTCAAGCTGACAAAACTGAAATTTGACGTTTTCAACAAAAAATGGGGGCAGATTCCCCTACACTACCACCAGAAGAGAATCACTGTGGTATTAGACTTTCACTGACCTTGGGGAGTGTGATCCATTCCATGTGGCAGGGATGTGAACCCTGGGATGTGACAGGGATGTAATCCTAACCTACCCCAGGTGATCCAAGCCAGAAGATCCACTTTCTCTATCTGCATGGGCAGTAGCTAAGCACATTCTGGACCATTTCAGAGTGATAACCAGCTTCATCAAGAGCTGTTCCCATATCTATCCACAGAAAACAGAATTATTATGGCATTATTTCAGTGCTTAGACCTGGCACCTGCTTGTTTGGATCTGCTTCTGACTCTGCTACAAGCTCCTCACGTGGCTTTAGTCAGTTTCTCATTACTGCACTCCTCTGCTTGACAGTACAAAGAGGGATAACTAAGGGGTTATTTCCTTTCGTTAAGCACTAAGATCTTTTTTCAAAAGGTGTACAGAAGGTGTATCTTATATTACTGCCAGGAGCATGGTACTAGCCTTAAGCATGATGCTCTCTTGACATGGTTCCTTCTTCAACCTCATCAAAGCAAGATAACTTCTGAATCCCAAAAAGTCTTTGCAGACACTCATGCTTAGCCTTTTGGTGCTACATACAGTACACTTCTAAAGAAAACACCTTTCCCTTTTGTAATCATAATAGGCAGCCAAGTTATAATTTACAACAGCAAGCTGCTGTAGTGTTAAATAACAGTACTAAATTTCATTTTCTACCTAAAACCTCATTGCCAGATGTCTCTGCCATTTAGATGATGCAGAAAAATATGCTGGTTTTAGGGCAAACAATTCATAAGATTTTTTTTCCCCGATCACTGAGTCCTTATGTCTCCATGAGCAGTACAGAATTTTCACTGACACTTCAATATACAGCAGGTTGAAAGCAGTATATTCACAGTTTCTGCAACAGAAATACTTCAGTCAAAGTACTAACTGATCACCCCACTATCACCACAACAACAACAAAAATATACTTTCCAGTATCTAGACTGAAGATAAAAATGGATGGCTGCACTTTGTCAGCTAAGAGAGGAAGTACAGCTCCATATCTGCACCAGCTACACTTGCCTCTCACCCATTTATATCTGGGCTGGGTATCAGCCAGAGGCTTCTAGAACAGAGCAGGGTCTGAGGTACAGAGGACTTGTAAACAGCCGTCTGCAATCAGCTTGCTTGACTCCTTGGGAAATCAAAGAGAAGCATCTTATAGCCAAAATGACTGCAAAGATGTTCTTCCCCAGTCAGGGCAGGCCCACAGCAGCCTGGTTGGTGCCAGCCTTCGGGACCAGCAGCAGTTCCCGTGCCCGACTCAGGGTGGACCCCTGGGCTGTGCAATCGATGGCCAAACGCTCCTTGCCCTGCAACAATTACATCTATTAAGTCACCACCCAGTAGGTATGATATTGAGCAAATGGACACCACGCCGGGCTGTGAAAAGATCATTACAAACGTGGCCTAACAGCGTCTGAACCCCAGCAGGATGTTTAAGGGAGGATCAGCTCTAGTCCTGATGGACAAGTACAGTCAGTTCAGCACGCTACATTCATGCAGAAAGCACCTGGCCTTGTATCAATGAGAGCAATTACCTCACAGAATACCCCACTCCCCAGGCTGACTCAAGCTTATTTATCCTCTGTCTTACTCCTCACGAATCCGAAGGTCTCACAGCTCCCAGGCTCCTCTCTGCAGGTGTGTTACCTGGCATTTCTGGCCCTATTTCCAGGTGTGACCAGAAGCAGGCAGAGTACCTCACCCCCTGGGAGGGGCAGGTGAGCTGGGCAACATTTTATTCTGGGGAGAAGATGCATTTTGATGAATCGAACCCAAAATAGCCAGAATGCATGGATCTGAGTCATTCAGTGCTATTCTGGAGCCGCCTAGGGAGAGTGAGCTGGATTGTTGTCATGATCCTGCACATTTCCTATTTAAAAATACAGCCATACTAAATGCCACCCCTTCAGGTTCCTCACAGTAGCAATTTAGTTTTTTAATACCACTTCTTACAGCAGCTAGAACAGAGGAGAAATTAGCAACAGCTTTCAGCTGGAGTCTTTGCCTCCTGTTTGTAAATTAATGTATTGTCTTGCTGTGGCTGCAAAATGCTCTCTGGAAGCTTTGTTTACAAGCTCATTTTCTATCAAAGTGTTTATTAGATGATGTGGCTCAGTCCCTCATACCCGTGCCAAGCAAAGGGTGCTTGTTAGTGCTTGCAGAGTACACCTGTGTGTTTACTAACATTTGGAAAAAATCCTTAAGTATGTGCAATCACAGATTGTGCTTCCTCCCCTGAAATGCAGGCAATCTATCCCAAACTGCCCTTGGGATATGTCAGCAGAGCCTTACAGTGATGTACAGCACAGACTGGCAGTATCATCCACACACAGTCCTTCCTGTCTTCACCCCAAGAAAACCTCACTTTTTAACCACCCAGTTAGGAAAGTAAAGCCCCACACTGTCAGCTTTTCCAGTCCATATTCCTTCACTGATTACGCTCCAGGGCTGAGCTGTGCCTGTCACTCCTGTCACAGTGTGCCAGCACTCACCGCACAGGCCGGGAGCAGGCACGGTGACCCCGCACTCCCCGAGGAATGTTTGGATAACCCACACAACCCACACACAGCCACCAACACACAGAGCTGTCCCCCAAAACCTCGGCAGAAAGAAACCACAAAGAATGCAAACCAACAGGGATTCAGCACACCACACAAAAAAAGCCTTTCACTCAGTGCGTGGCACAGCTGTGAGCTTAACCCCTGCTAAATCAGTCATTTCTTTCCTCTTTTACAAAGATTTAACAAATCCTACAGCGGCCCGTTTCAGTCCTGCTGTTCAAAGGAGTGATATCCCCACTGCTTATCCAAAATCAGAGCTCGGTCTCAGCTTATCCAAAATCAGAGCTTGGTCTCAGCTCTCTCGGTACAGCTCATCAGTTAGCTGCTTGTCTTGAGTATATTTAGCATTGATTTTCAGCTGATTAACAGCCTCTCTCCAAGGCATCTCATTTGGAAGCCCTAAGATAAGCCTGAGGAAGCCGTACTTCAAAAAGCTCTTCTCAGCTTTCAAAACAGACAGCCTGGAGACCCAGTCCTGCCTGCCCAAGTCCCAGTTTGTCACAGATGGCACAGATGACATCTCAGCCCACCAAGGCGCTAATCTCACTGAAAGCAGCCCCCTCAACATTCCTGCCTTAGAAATAGCTGCCCGAGGTACAGAGCACCTCTTTGTTCCCGGCTCTTTTGATTTTTCAGGCCATTCTTGCCCTTTGAGAGGAGGCAGCCCTCCTCCGCTCTGTTCCGGAGAACTCCTCTGGAAGAGTTCCTCATCCCCCTGCGTTGTATTTAGCTTTACACACGGGCAGACTGGGAGGCACTGCTTGTTAGGGCTGCCTTAGCTTACAGTCCGGACTGACACACTGACCTTGGGTCATTTAACACTGATTTGGGGTCATTTAACACTGATCTGGGGTCATTTAACAGTCCTTACTCGCCTCGTACCCCTGAACTGCTGCTACCCCACACAGCGCAGGAGGCTGAAGTTTTATCACACTCACACTCGGCAGATGCCCAGTGACACACATACACACAGACACATCCCGCCCACACCCCCATTTTACTCAGCCCTACAAACACAATCTGGTAGATCAGTGCTTTTTTATCCTTCCCACTCAAAAAAAAACCCCAAAAAAACCAACCCACTAATCAGTTGAACTACCGGGTGTAAAGAAAAGCAGGGAAAGCTTCTCCAAGGATTAGAGCCACAGGGAAAAAAAATCACATCATGCAGTTTTAGGATCCTGTTTTATCTTACTATAGAGAAGGGGATAAGGACCCAATCACTGCATCACCACTGCAGGGTTGAAGTCTTCCCCAGTATGCTGATACCCCCCAAAAAGTAGCTCTGTCAATACAGAACTGGGTAGCCAGGAAGGAGATTAAACACCAGGAGGAATGAGACCGTCCTGCCGGAGGTGGCAAAGAAGACAGAGATGGATATATAGATGGATGTACAGACAGATAGATGGACGGAAGGATGGATGGATGGACAGACCAGACGCACCGCAGACTATACCTGGAAGCGGCAGGTGCTCCCGGCCCCAGACGCTGCTTTACGGCTCTCACGCACTCATCATCCCCGACACGGCACAGGACAGCACGGCTCGGCTCCGCACGGACTGTGCCGGCGGCGGGCGGAGCGCCGGGAAGCGCCGGGAAGCGCCGCTCCCGCCCCGTCCCTCCCGCCGCAGCGCCCGTGCCGCGGGAGGCGGAGCGCGGTGCGGCCCGCCCGGCCCTCAGCGGCCTGTGGGGGCACCGCGGGCAGCGGGCAGCGGCGGGGAGGTGTCCCCTGTGCTGGGGCTACCACGGGCAGCGGGCACCGGCGGGGAGGTGTCCCCTGTGCTGGGGCTACCACGGGCAGCGGGCACCGGCGGGCAGGTGTCCTCTGTGCTGATGCCAGCCTCGGCTGGTGTGCCGCTGGCCCAGCACCATGAGTCTTCCAGGTCGTATTTCCAGCACAGAGGATTTCTTTCCTCAGCCCAGTGCTGTTTCTTCTCTCTCCCCAGTTGTCGTCCAGTTCCCCCTCCAGCTCATGCATGGTAATATTCAAAAAGATCTTGTACAGATCCATCACCACTCCCTCCATTTCAACCCACCGCCCTTCGTTTTCTCTGCAACTAGGTTTACTAGCTTGGACCTGGTGTCCCGTTGCTCTTGGATGGAGTGACAAACACTTTGCTTCTTTGTGCTCTCAGCACTCTCAGTCAGCACTTTTCCAGGATGAAAAGTCCAGGGTCCAAACCTTGGACAAGCCTTGTTATCCTCCACCAGTGTTTTTGCAGTACCTCTAAACCTTCTGAGATGAGGGAGCTGCATCTTCACAGTTCAAGGTGCAGTTGAACCTCAGATTTAGGGAGCAAAATTTCAACTTTCACTGCTCTTTACCCCCTCTCCTAACATTTACTGATGCATGCTCAATTTGCTTTTTTTGACCCCTCAGAACATCCAACCAAGGTCTTCCTATGGAGTGGCAGCAGCCAGGTCAGATCCTTTAAAAGCAAGGCTAACTACATGCATCAGATCTTCCCTAGCTGAAGAAAATTGTCCCTGATAGTCAAAGCCCTGAGAGACAGATGTCTCTAGCTACTATTTCTGCATTCAAGAGTAGAAGGAGCTTGAATAAACCTCATACCCTGTGGCCAGGATGATTTTGGAGGCAGTCCTGCAATCCTGCCTACATGCCTTCCTATTTCTTTAAATAGAGGATATAGAAAGAAATACTTGTAAAAACTAGTTGAAAAGTAATTGTGCTGTCAATCTAACTAATAGTAAAAGGAATCCCAACACAAAAGGCCTTTGTGCATGCAGCTTTCTCTTTCTGGAATTAGGACTTAAACACCCACATGGTCTCACTGTGGATTCTAGAAATTACTTGCAAGTCTTTATGTTCTGGATTCACACAAAAGCCTGCTCTGTCCCTTTGGACAGTGTCACATATAATGTGAGATATAACAAAATGACATTGCAATGGTGTTTCTGAAGGAAGATGACATACTGCCAGTCATGGGTCCCAGCACTAGCACACATACCCTGGTACTTTTCCCATTTTGGTGAGCATGTCAGTGAACAGTGCTATCAGAGGATGGTGATATATTTTCTTCAGGCTGTGCTTTGTGGTGGTTCTGCCTCCAATTCCCCTCTGTGACAGGTTTCTCAATGCAGTAGACTACCTGGCTTTCTTGATTCCTGTTTACCCCTACAATTCTCTTTATTAGACAGCCCATCTTACTATACATACAAGAAATCTACTGGAAAAAAGATTTAGACTTCATCCAGGTAAAGAGGCTTCCATTTTTTTTCCCTAATTTTTTGCCCCTTTCAGATGCAAGGGCAAACATTGTTTTTCCCTCCCCTCGTCTCCTGTGTTCTCAGACAACATCTTTGATTAAAGTGGAAATATTTTGCTGAATTAATTGCAAGTACAGGCACGTTTATTCTGCTTTGTTTTGGTGCAGGCTGACAAGAGTGAAGGCAGCCCTTGGGCTCCCTGGCAGGGAGGAAAATCCCAGGGAAGTGACTCTGTGTGGTGCTGCTCAGGCCTCCTTTGCATAGTGCAGGTGGTTATGAATCACTTGGCCAGAGTTGAGAGGAGATCAAAACTTGGAAGGAGTAAAGAATTACAGTTATGAGTCAACACTGCAAGCACAGAACATGCCTGGTTTATGCTGCTCAGATGTTTTGCTTGTTTATTTTCCCATTTTGATACGGTGGTCCTCACAACAGCAATGCAGATTAAAGGAATTAAGCACGAACAAAGCCCAAAAAATGACATGGGGAATAATTGAACCAATTTAACAAATTCTTGCCAAACAAGTTCTCCTAAAATCCAAGCCTAGTCCTCACGGATCTGCCAGTGTGAAACCCAGCATCTAGGCTGGGCTTTAACATGAGACCATCCACCATGGCAGAAATACAGGCTGCAGGCTTGGACTGCAAACCAGGCTTTGCTTTGTCTGTGAATGTGGGCTGTGGAAAATGTCATCCACAGCCCCAGTTGATCTCTATGATTATTATAAAACATCAGCATGTGAGAACAATGTGTGGCTTCAAAAAAGAAAAAAAGATTTTAGGAGGGAAGAGTACTTCTCTGTGTCATAGACATAGAAAATCCCTGGGGAAACAAACTACAATTCCGGATGATTGTGACCAGGCTCCTGGGTTTTTAGGTCCATTCCAGAAAAGGTGAGTTTGACAGCAATGCCAATATCAACTGCTGAAGGAGTGGAAGCTTTAAAATTTTGGTACTTTCATAGAATAAAAATGCATTTTTCAAGATATTTCTGTTTACTTTTCTGGTGACTATTAAGTGAGTTAATATGCTTCAAATCAGCATATTCAGACTATTCCATATCTTTTTCAGACACAAGAGTTACAAGTTATAAAAAATGGAGAGTAGGGGGGAAAGCAAATTTAATGGTATCAGATAACTTGAGGAAATGCAGCTTTAGAAAACTCACCAAGCCTGGACATAGTGAAAATAGAGTTGTTAACAACTTGTGTTGTGGCCTAACTTCTATTACATGGTTGAAAATCTGTGTACTGATGAAACAACCTGCATCCTCCCCATCTCCAGATTTATCCTGACCTCGTGTAGGATGGCTTGTGAATATGTGCCCCAGCCCAATACTGGTCATTTCCAGGTGACAAATCAGAAACCATGTCCCTCAGTTTGTCCAGCAATCATTTGCTGGCCAAGCAAGCATGCTCAAACAGTTAAATGAGGGTGAACTTTAAACATCAAGAGAGAACATTCTCTCTTGTTTCAGCAAGTAACTGTCTGGACAGTTCTCTGTCAGAGCAAGGTAAAACAATTGGCCAAACTAGCTGCTGTCTGCCTCCTGTAACTCCAAAAGGTCACCCAAGAGTAATAATTAAGAGAAAACAACCAGTACCCGTAATTTTTTTTTTTTTTTAATTTTAGGACTTGTTGCTGTGCAAATAAATCAGCCTTTACCCTGTGGTTTGTAGCAGTTCCCTGCATAAAGCAGAAAGACATCAGGTTTCATTTTAGCCCTATGTTTATTCAGCTTGAACTTGAACTAGGATCATATTAAAAACAGATTACAAACCATTTAAGAGCTCTTAATGCTTGCCAAAACTAGCCTGTGGTTTTAAATGAGATGCAAGGCAAAGTAAATGAAAAGTAGTATTAAAGTCCTGTTACCTAAAACATGCACAACATTTGGCATTTCAAAAAGTACTCAGCAGAACTCTGTACATAAAGAGTATTCTTGTGCAAATGGATGGAAGGGAAGGATTTAGAATGTGAAGTCAATTGTCTGAAATTCAAAAGTAAGCAATTGTCTGAAATTCAGAAGTCTGGCAACGCTAGCACACATTTAAACCTGTGCACAGAACTCCTGCTGGAATCATTGGGACACCTGCAGAATTTCACACATCTGTTGAATTTCTTGAAGATACAGATACCAAAGCTCTTGACCACTCTGAATTCTCAAAAAACTGCTGCAATTCACTCTGTAGACATGCAGAGTAGATGAATCAGTCTAGCAGATCACTTAAACTTTGCCTTGGGTACAAATTTGAAACGAAGTGCTAAGACAGAGGAATTCAGGCAACATTCTTCAGTGTTTAGATGCAGTAATGTGGCAGTGCAGGGGTTGTGTGTGGACATTAGAGATGTAAAAGCACTCAGGGCACTTGAATGGTAGCATACAGCAGTTCCTCTAGCAGATCTGTTGTAATGACTCTTTGATTTTAGCTGTTTACAACTTTGTCAGAATTTAAGCAATTGAAGCTCAAAGTGTTGGTGGCAAGTTCCTGCTTCAGGCTAGGACAAAATTCAGAAAATATTATTTATACTCTTCTGAAAAGGTGGTGGACAAAAATCTATTGTTATTGCTCATCTTAGACACTATTGTGTATTGACTATGGCTTCCTTATTTCTTCCTGTTACCTACTGAAGGAAAATCTGTGCAAAACCTTGGACAGGGTCTTGAAAATTGAAAGAATATGCTCTCTCTAATTTTCCTTGAATGTTTTGCCTTTAATGCAAGAACTGCCCAAATTCAGACAAGCTCTGTGCCTGCCCTGTGAGCACGTGTGAAAATTTGTCAGCCTGGTTCTCACACACCTTCTCATGATGGACAAAATCAGTCACAGGTTTTAGGGGCTGAGCTGGACTTGCACTACTGTGATCCCCTTCAGTGCAGCGGGCACCAGAGCTGAGGAGATGGAGAGACTCTTTTATATCCTCTGTCCCCTCGATGTTAGCACCAAGACAGTGTGAAAAGGAGGGGAAAAGTTGATCCTGGCTCAGTATGGCTTAATTCCAGTTTTTATCACTAAAAGATGCTATTTTTTAATTGCAATCACTTGCATTATCAGCGACCTCTATTTAATTGTCCCAAAGGAATAAACTGTCCGGGACGAAATAATTAAGTCTCCCTTTTATTTCTAGAAAACTTCCCCAAAGTATCTTAATTAATGAGTCTTTGCAAATTTGAAAAATATTCCACCTTGTCTTACACACGAAGAAATGGAGGCATTTTCAGAGGCAGATGATGCAGCATGTGAACACCTAACACTGAGAACAGAATCCTGATCTCCACGCCAGGTCCTCTGTGGCTTGGGAGGTCAGAACCTTATGGACTGGGAAGTGTGCCTAAAAGCAGATTATCTAGAAGAAATAACATACTTTGCACAATCACTGTCTTTCATTATGGATAAAACCACTCGTTTAGGACCTCACCTCTTTTTGTACACACGATGTACAAATATGGGAGAAATGGGAGTACCAGTAAATATAATCCATCTTCTTTCCTGATGGAGAAGTGGAAGTGTTTCCAAACGTGTCAATGCCATCTGCGCCAAGCTTTAGAAGACCTAAACTGCTCCTTTAGTAGCATTATCCCAAACCTGGGTGTTGGGATCTTTCTTGCTGTTTAAATGTTGATTTGCCGTGGCTATCGCTGAAGGCTTCTCCCTCACTTCCTCAAGACCAGGAAACATTTGCAGTTTCTCCTGCCTCCCCATCCTCTCCCCTTTCAGTCTGACATCCTGTCACCTGCTGACAGCAATCACACTGTGAATGGCAAGTCATTTGCTTATTGACAGCCTCCCATTTACTGTGACACCTGCCAGCAGTCTCTGACCCCTGAATAAACATTAAGACATTAACAACCTGACACAGGTTCAAGGGTTTGAATAATAATGTCCTGCAGACTCACTACTCTCACACAGGCAGCCAAAAAAACCCCTTTGCACTGAAGTTTGCCATGCTGGGGGCTGGGAAAGGCTTGCTGGAGGGAATACCCGCATGGATGAGCAGCCACACTTGGCTATTCCAGGCAGCGAGGCCCCATCTCTGGCCAGTGAAGCTTTGAACATCTTTGCCTGTGCTGCAGTATTGGGATCTGGGTTATAAGAAACAGACTCACTGGTTCAGGAAAACAACAGGATAAAGAGGAAAAAAGGATGTCTGCAGAAAAAAACCCTCAAAACAAAACCAACACCACTATCCCCTATCCCTCAAAAGCCAAACCTCAAATTAAAACAAATAAGCCACCTCCTCCCATGGCCAAAGCCAATCCTTCCTCTGAATTTTGGAATGTTCATAAATCCTTGCTGAACTGCTCTGGAACTGAAGGGCTCTGAACTGCTTTTGGAGTGCAGAGACTTGTGCTGCAAGTGTCATGAGGACGAAGTAGTGTCCATTTCAATGGATTATCAAACGGAGAAAGTGATCCCACTATGTTTGTTTTAAGTTTTTACTAGCACTGTGTTTGTTTCTCTGGTGTGTCTGCCTGGCATGTAGCCAGTCTGGGACTGTGCTATATTGGGTGATCTATTAGCTTGAAAGACATTCTCTTCTGTCACTTGCAGCCATCCCAACCGTGTCCCAGTAAGTCACGGAGGAAATGAATCCTTTCAACTTGTGACAGCCTTGGCTCTTAGGAGCTGTAATTGCAAACCTCAAAGCCCTGGTTAGAAGTAAGAAGCTTCTGTACCAAATGACTTGCAGGAAACCTGGTCTGCCTCCCAGATGTTTAATAAACTTAGCAGTGCCCTCTCAAAATCTCTGGCCGGAGTTCAATCATCTCTACCCACAACCAGTGCACAAAGGATTCAAAGACTTCGTAAACCACAGCTTTTGTTTTGAAGTGTGGGTAAAGTATGCTCACACATTTCCCTGGGCATGCTCTTTGGTGAGGGAAGCTGGGATGTTTTCCACCCTTATGTGCAACAAAATAGACTCTTGCACTTAAACAAAAAAGACGTGGAAGAAAAACATAGAAAATTAAGACTTTATTACATGTAAGGTGTTAGTTCAGCTGCTGGTCAGTGCAGAAAAAAGCAGATTTATTCCTAATAAAAGCAATTTGACAGTCTAAGTGAAAGGAATTTGGTGGGTAACCTCTGTCAAGTGCAGGGAATGGATTTATATTTTCCAAACTCTCACCACAGCATCTAGCAGCTGTGTGGGAAATGGCTTTTGTATTCCCTAAGTATTTGTAAGATGCTGAGAATCCCTCCCAAATCAGAACATAAGTATGAAATCACCCCAAAAATCTCATGTTCATGAGCCAACAATCCTGGACATATTTCAGACTGAAATTTCTATTTATATAGTTTTTAAATGTGTAAATTTCAAATTAGAAACTTAGTATTATTTAAGATCTTATTTAAACATGTGAAAAAAAAGGTTGGCTTGGAAAAAAAAATCCCTGCTTTTTAATATTCAGAAATAACTAAGCAGAAGAAAAGAAGCTCAAATCTTTTTCAATTCTCTCCCTGAAAGAAGGTTATCAGCTTGTTTTTGCAAGAGCTACCTTTTAATTTTTTTTTTTAAATTTAAATCACAGTGTTCAGTTTTGCAAATTTGTCTGGTCAAGAGGGGAAAAATCTGTCAGTGGAAAATTTCTTACTCTTTCCACTTAATTGAAAGGTTGCCTGCTGTGTCCCCAGCTGTCCCCTTGCAGCTTCCAGTGAAGAGGGGGATTACAAAGCTCTGAAGAATAAAACCTTCCTGGAGCTGTCCCCCTGCCCCAACAGAGCAGCCACTACTCCCAAAGCAAGAAAAATAGCAGGCACTCAGCCTCCCATCCCCTTTATTTAGCATGGTGTGTGTCTCCCAGAAAGCTGGGAGCTGCTGTTCCTGAGCTCACAGACTGCAAGGAAGGACATCCAAGGCAGAAAACAAAGCTAAGCAAAGCAGAACCTTCTCCAGCTACAGGCAGAGGCACTGGGTATGCATCTGTCTGGGTAGGGGTCTCTTCCTGCACAAATCTGCTCAGATTTTCCTTTCCTAAAAAATAAACCCAGCAGTGGCGGGGGAGAAAATAGAATCTGTGATTATTTATGCTTTTTCCGCTGTTATTCTCAGTAAATTCAAAGATGTGCATTGAGTCAATACTTTTGGTGGGCAGCAAAAGTCTGGAAGGAAACAACAGAAGTTTAAAACCTTCACTGATATTATTTGACTTTTCAGGTTTTTGCTCTATTAAGCAAGCAGCAGGAATTTGAAAACTGTTCACATGTTACTTCATGTAACAGGAATGGCTTCAAAACTGCCATTCTTGAAACAGAACAAATAGTGGCTGCTTCAGTTCTTGTCTAAATATGGTTTAGGATGCTTTTACACCCATTATAGGCTGCAGCTCTCTGCTGTCAGTTCCCTACTTCTCCCTGGCAGTTTGCTTTTCCCCCCTCTTGCAGTGTAATAGGAAGGAAAGGCACTCTGCCAGAAAGCAAGATTCAGATTCTGCAAACTGTTCTGCACACACTCAACATTAATAAGAGCTGACCTGAGAGAGAGTCTCACTAAACATTTACACAGCGCTTCAAATGGAGGCCATCAATGCAGATATGTAGGCACAGGCTGAAAAAAAAGGAGGTTTACACTTAAGACTGCCATTTCTTCCCCAGATTTACAGTAGTGTTTAAATATTATTGCTTTATTGTCATCTCTACTTAGCAGAGCTGTGCTACCTAATAAGAGCATAACCTCAGCCAAGTGAGATGTTTCTCATCACCTCTGACTTCATTGCTGGGATGAATAACACTGCACACCAGGCAAATTCATCAGAAGACTAATTTTAAAGCAAGAGAGGCTCTGAATCTAATTATTATTATTTTTTTTTAATCAATTCCTCTTTCTTGTACTTGAACAGTAATACAGCCATGGTGTCAGAATTCAGAAACATGACAGTAGTTAAATGTAGGAAGCATTTATGAAAGCATCTGAAAAAAAGCCTCCAGAAACCAGAAGTGCCACATTTTCTATTTTGCTGGAGTTCTGGGATAGCTCTGTACTCATTTATCATAATGCAACAAAAGCTAGAATTGTCCTTTCATTTTTGAGCAATTTAGTTCAATTTCCCAGCCCCAAGGGTTTTAGCAGAAGTGTTGTAGCTTGAAAATTTTTGCTTCCTTGCATTGAAAGAAATTTTATTAAGCACAAAATCTAACATTTCCTTAATTTGGTTTTATCTAAGCTTCATAGTTACTGGACAAAAACCTATATATATGACCAAAATATGTATTTAAAGCTCAAAAAGGCACGTAAAAATAGCCCTATTTTAATATCAAGGTATTCATTTTTCAATTTTTTGTGAGAATTTGGAGGCAGAGATTCTAGATGTTATACACTTCACCCTCCTCACAACCTATACAGTAGGGCTTGGTTTAGACATAGGAAAGTGCAGCTGGCAAAACACATCTGCTCTGGTTTTTTTGGATGGTGTAGGAAAAATATTTTTTTATTTTTAAAGCAATTTCTCTTTCATATTTTAAAGAAAATGAAAAATTTTCACAAAACAATTTCCATTTGATTCCAGCTAGAGAGGTTAAATACAACATTGATTTTTTTACCCATTAGTCAAATAATCAAATATATATCAGCACAGCTCTCTATTTATGAAGAATAAGCATTACTTATTGCATTTATCTAGAGTCTGGACTGTACCTTCCCTTTTCCAGCATAGGGGAGAAATAAGAAGTTTAGAAATACATACAGATTGCTGAGGAAAATCTCTGTAAGACAGTATTTCCTCCTTCAAAATTACTAACCAGTCTTTGAGGACAGGATTAATTTAAGAGTAGGCTTAGATGCAATTCATAATGCTAAATGAGCAGGTGGCATTCTAAATAGTCACGCAGAAGTTTCTCCCTGTCTTGGCAAACACAAATGTTTGATGTGAACAAAGCCAAAAGGGTTTTGTTATTTGCTGAACACTCCACTCTGGCTCCCATTTCCAAGGTTTCCTTCCCTTGGGACATGTGGGCCTTCAGTTACTCACTCACACAGATTAGAGGTTATCCATAAAAGTGTTCTGGCTAAGGCAGCACAAGGCTCTGAGGGTTTCCACTGCTTAAGAAATGCCCTCAAATATTATCTTCCAGAAAGGGAAGGAGGGAGGGCATTTGGATAAACAGGGGGGACTGGCTAAAAGAGAAGTCCAGCCACAAAAGTAACAACCAAACTCCAGGATGCAGAAAATAATGAAGGGGGATTGTAGTTCCTAAGAGGAAATCAGAGATCACTGTGTACAACTTTCACTAAGCCCTTTTATTGCAGTTTAAGCTCTGTATAGCTGTGCTGTAATCAAACAGGAGGGGCACCAGCAAGGAACACTGTGAAATCCATGTGCATGAAAATCTAAAACTCTTTGGTTCACCCGCATGGAAAAGAACCAAGCCTGTGCTGAGCAGCTTCAGAAGCACAGGCAGGTAGATGATAACATGCTGTTTTCCAAGAGTACATAACAAATTAGTGGATTTCAGTTTTTTTCACAAGCTTTGTCTGATATCTGCAGAAGATATCAGAACAGAACTGCAGAAAACCACAACCACATGGTGTGTGTCTGTCAGGAAACATGGTCAAAGGAAAGATGTTTCACTAAACCTTGGGGACAGTGTTGCCAATGCATCCTGATGAGCCAGAGCAAGGTGGGAAGTCCTGTCCCTGCTCACAATGCTTTCTACAGCTGTATGTGCATCATTTCCCTTCTATGCCCATTCCCCTTTTCCAGTTTCCCACAGGATAAGCCTTTCAGTGCAAAACCTGCTTATTTCTGTGTAGCTGGACAATCCACAATTCCAAAGTTAGGGGCATCATCATGCACATAGAGTTTGGTGTGCTTTCAAATATAGAACCAGAAATCAAAAACATCTTCTGAGCCAGTTTTTAACAGTTAGCAGAATGTCCATGAGCATCCTTTATAAATGCAGCCACCACACTTCACTGCATCAAATGAGCTGCAGAGCACAAGCTTTTGAAATAAAAACAATGCTGGCAAAGTGGTGTGATTATATAATCAGTGAATAATTATCATTATAGTTTTAAATAAGTCGATGAAGGAACTTGCTCTGGATTCTGTCATTCTTCAGTTCCATGGAGTTTGAGGTGAAAATCACAGGATTCCTATTTCAATGAACATCATGGAGAATAATTACTATCATAAAACAAACCTCCTGGCTTGATTTCTGTGCCATTTCTTTTCAGAAGTGTTTACCAGCAGGTCTCTCCTGCACTCTAGAGAATAGATTCTGTTTTCATCTGCCTGCACATGTCCTCTGCTACGATACTCAGTTTTCCTATCCTCAGCCTTGAAATCTTGCAGATGATGCATATAAAGGGAAACAGAGCTTGTTCTTCCAGTATTGCTGAATGACATAACATGGGCTAATTTGGACCGAGATATCAGTCACTGAAGGGTGAACTCTAGTCTCATTTAAGAAGCCTCAGGTGTGAAGAATTGCAATATCTTTTAAGCTAGAACCAGTAGTAAGATGTGAAGAGGCTCAACTGGTGTTAAAACTGATAAAACAGCTGGGTCCTAGAGGTTCAAAGAATAGTCTCTGCTCTTCTCCCTTCTATAGTTCTAGTACTACCATCACCCTGAGTGGAAGAGAGACTGCAAACTTGAAAACACTGTTTAGTAGAAGTCTTTTGTTGTAGAAGCTCATAACTTTAAGTGTCTGCCAGTGCTGCAGCAGATCACCCATCTGCAGTGCTGCTGATATAAAAATTAGTTCAGAGAGCCGACATGTTGGCTAAAGGCATTATTTAATGTGGTTGCCAGAAATCCCTTCATGAAAATTCATGACTCCAGCAGCTGGTCCTAGTTGCCATGAAACTTCTTGTGTGTTCTTCCTCGGAAGGCAGAGAAACCAAAACCATTCTCTGTGTCTCCACAAAGATCTGTGTCTGATTTCAACTGAACTGAACAAGGAAAGGCTCCCATCACCACCCATTACAGAGATGGCTTTTCCATCACCATACAGCTCAGAGCATCTTTCCAGTCTGCCGTACTCTTCATCAGATCAGGCAGCAATGAGCTTTGAACTTAATGATCAGGCCCAGCAGAAATAACCCAGAAAGGTTTAGAGGTCTTACTGTACTCATCCAAAGGGGCACTGCTATTTGTGTTCATGTCTTAACACAGCACAAATCTTTACCAGGAAATATAAAAATCATGTCCTGATAGTTCCCTTCTGGTCAAGGCCTTACTAACATTTCTTTTTGGTCCCTTCTGAAGCTGTCAAATTGATCTGGTTTAAAGGAGAGGTATTCCAGCTTGTGTGAAGCAGAGGGACATAATTTCCCAAATTGCCCTACTCAAACAATGAGTAATAGGTGATAAAATTTATTTAGTTTAGCACATTGATAAGACCTCATCCCTCATCTCCAAACACTCTTTAGAGATTACAACTCACTGTTAACAGTCAGAAACTAATAATCCATGGGGGAATGAAGCCTATGGCTTCCACATCCTTCTGGCTTGTGTCCATATGAGAGTTTACCACACTGTCTGGGATAACAGGATTCTCTGCATACACTTCCCTGTCCCTCCTTCCTTCACCACTATGAATTAGCACTGCAGAGCTCTGGAATTGCTCAGCTACTGTTTCAGAAACAGGAGAAATCTCATTATTCTGCAGAAAATACAGAGAGCTATGATGTGGTGGAGTTCCTATGGAGTTATTAATTGAAACAGCTCATTAATTGAATAGCTCATTCAAAATCAACTTTTAAAAAAATTGCTTTAAAAAATTACCTGCTGGCTCAAATTTTTCAAAGGTTTCTTTAACTGCCTGTACCTATGAACACTTTCATTTGCAGTAATTTTTCTTGGTGAAAATGGTATTAAGGACAATGAAATTTCAAGTTACATAGATATTTCTGAGCTCAAAATTGTGCAACACTGGAAGGAATTATGCTATTCTGATTGCTTAAGAATAACAGAAGCAACTTTGAAAACTGCAGCCTTTTCCTTTGTGGTACTTTTCTGTGGCTCTAAATGGAGCTAGCTGGTTTCCTGTAGTATCTGCAGTGAGGCAAAGAGATGTGCAGGGGCTTGTAAAACAAAGTATTCTTTAGGATGTATTTTTTATTAATATAATCTAATATGGTAACGTTTGGCCATGTAAAACAAAGTATTCTTTAGGATGTATTTTTTAGTAGTATAACCTAATGTGGTGAAGTTTGGCTGCTGATCCAGCAAGTATCAACAAAATGAGTTATGTAACATTTTCTGGGAGAGCTCCACAGGGAGAGCAAAGTGTCAGCCCTTTTCTGCCTCATGCCTTGCAAGACCCTTACTGCTTTTGCAGAGCAGACAAACAAACCATTTCTTAAGCACAAAAAATTGGGGATTAATGTTCTGAAGCTTCCTCATGAAGTTGGATCATCTTATAAAACTACAAGGTACTCTGCCACAGGAAACTGAGTCCTTCACATACAACTGCACCCAAGGAGGGAACTCTGGAATTGAAGCATGGAACAGAAAAGTGATTTCTCTGCTTCTAACAAGATCAGCCTTCCAGCCATTTCCTAAGACCATGTGTAACTGTCTAAAAGTAACCAGAGGAGGAAAAAACAAGGAGAAGCAACCACAGGAAGTAGCTGGATGCTGACTAGAAGTGAGGCCATATTTTGTCATCAATTATCTTTCCCCAGCCTAAGGGACCTTTGGGCTACAGAACACACTGTGGGAGGCTTCTGGCTAAGGGATTATATGAAGGCTTCAGAGCAGTTGGAGGGAGCTCCTAGAGAGATGGAGCTGAATTCCTCCTTCAGGGGCTGAGGATCTGTGTGAAAGACATGCTGGATCTCCCTAATGCTCTATCTGCCCACATTTAAGCAGATCTCTTTCTACTGCTCTTTGTTGTGACATGTGGATCCAATAAGTGTCCTCTTCCCTTTTGGATATCACATACTTGCTGTGCCTGAGTTTTACCACCCCACCCCACACTTCCTTTGAAAGCCTTCCTCCCTCTCCATCGCTCACTTCCTTCAGTTTATTAGCTCTCAAACTTCATCTGTGCTCTGGGCACAAAGGTTATTCCTGCAACCCCAGTCTGGACTGAAGAGCACTCTCTCTCTCTTTGCCACAGCAATGCTGCAACTTTGATTGGCTCTCAGGATGAGACAGGGTGAGGCTTAATGGCTCTAAGTCAATTAATGCTTTCCAGACTTTACCCTCAACCTTAGTACTGTAGCTAAGGCTGGTTTGTTCTGTAGTGCCAAAGGACTGATCTGGACAAGCAGGAAAAGGGGCAACATCTGGGAGAAGAACCTGCTTTTGAAGTCATGGCCAGAGCCATGAGCATGGATGGGTTGTGTTTTGCTCAGTCTTTACACCTTCCAGCCCTGCTTGGGGCTGGCCATGGCCAGCTGATTTCTTAGTGCACATATGTCAGCTGAACTGTACTTTCCCCTGAGGTACTGACTCAGTTTCTTTTCAGGCTTCCATCGGGGATTGCCTCCCAATAACCCCTCTAAGTCCCATGCCAGCTGCCTTCAGCACAAGAAACTGCTGCTGCTGCTGTGCACAGCAGAAAGAAGAAGTGGTGAAATGGTACACTGATTACAAAATGCATTTACTCCATAGAAAGCAATAGGAAAATTTACTAGACAGAAAAAAGGCAACTTTCAACAATTTACTGAGCAGAGTCTCCCCCATCCCAACAACCTCATTTCCCCCCTTGAACTTAAAGCTGCATCTGCCAGCATATGGGCTGGGTCCAGATTGTCATGTGTAGGCTTAAGGTGTTTTAGCAAGTTCTCCAGCTAGGAACAGGTGTGTCTTTCTAATGCCCTTTCAAGTAACATATGGACTTCAGAGAAAATCCAGCAGGGTTTTCAGATCTCACTCTCCTAGCTCTGTCTGGTCAGACACTGTAGGGAAACCCATCTGTGCCAGCTCTCAAGTTCCCTTTGTTCTGTGTTGCCACTCCTGTTGTGACAGTAACTACCACAGTGCAGATTAGAGCTCCTATTTTGATGTTTATGTAGGCTCATCTATGCCTGAGAATCTTACTACACAAAGAGTAAATTCAGGAGTTAACTGCTTTGCCTACACCCAAAACTTCCCAGTGCTGTTAGGGACTGAAGTACAACAGCAGGTTACCACACCCTTTACTCTTCACCTGGTTTTTCAGAGTTCAACTCTGACAGCTAATTTGATTTAGCAAAAGTGTGCATAAGCATCTAAATCTGGTGTGAACTGATGTCACTTGGATTATGGATTCTCACCTTCCAAGGAAGAATTTCAGACAGAGAAAGAGCAACCTGATGAATGAAACTCAGGCCTGCAGACTGTCTGATCCTGGTAGATCCATCTAGCTTGCAGGCATGCAAATCCAGGGATAAAATTAAGAATGCAGAGCCTGGAGAGATTATACTTTGGTTCTCACTCCTACTATACACCTGCTTGTGGTTCCCAGACTCTCCTTCTTAGCACATCTGCTGGGCAGGTAGGCAGGCTCCTCTTTTCCTTTGAAAGAAAAAGAGATGTGAGGCTTATTTTTCTTGCCTCCAAGCAGGGACCAGTTTTGATTGCAAATAATGCAAAATTTATCAGAAAATTAAACTTAAAGTGAGAGACCTAAATTCCCAAATAAACGAAGTTATATAACTTTAAAAAATGGCATCCTGCATCCTTAGCCACAGGTATATTTTTGTCTTTTTCTCACGCCTTACATGCTGACATTCTTTCCATTACCATTGTTATCAGAGAGCTTCTCTATGTATTCAGCCCCTTGCTGTCCATATTTTCCTTCTTGAGAGGATCCAGGTCAGTGCAGTGATCAGAAAGTTCATCAGAGTGAGTTCGCTCCAGTAATTTCAGGGGTAAAAGTCCTGTCTGTCATCTGCTGTACATTGAGCAACCACATAAAAGATTGTACTGAGAGAACTTTAACTCTGTGCCTCATATCACCAATTACAGCTTGGAATGAAAACATCTTACTCATGAGTGGAAAGGAACTGCCAGTCAAGAAGAACATCCCAAGAGAAGAGCTGCTGGCAAACAGAGTCACTGTGGGGCTGTGTTCACATATCACAGGTTGCAGGAGAAACCTCTCCTTGCCTTCCCTCCCCTTCCTCAATGCCTCTGTACAGCAGGAATGAGGCTTTGCATGTGGAGGGCCACTCATGGGATGATGTGGATGATGATCCAGGTACAGCAGAGATGTTGTGAAGGCCAGACTGGCCTATGACATGAGGGATATCCAGTTTTGGAAATGTTTAGCTGATGGGCAGCCCATGCAAGTCTTCATTTCCAGCCACACAGGAGCCTTCATTTCTTCTAATTTCTTGTATTGCTTCTGATTTCTTTAGGTAAAGCTGTTGTTATTGTTATAACCAGAACCTTATTTTTTGCACTTCTGTGTATCAAGATCATCTCTACAAAGAGGGAAAGGTGGGTTATAGTTATAGGTGACTCCCTTCTGAGGGGAACAGAGGGTCCTGCCTGTTAGGGAACTCTGCTGCCTCCCTGGGGTCTGGTTTTAGGGCATTGGTAGGAAACTTCTTAGCCTGGTCCAAGGGATCTTGCAGCATTACCCATTGTTTCTCTTCCATATGGGTGGTAATAAAGCTGTAAGGAGTAGTCCAAGGACAATGAAATAATGCTTCATGGCCCTGAGGTGGTTGGTAAGCAAATCTGGAGCAGAGATAATTTTTTATTTTTCTTCTTTCTGGACACACCCTAACACCTTGATGTCTTTCTTGTATTGTGGTGCCCCAAACTGCACACACTGCTTGAGGTGAGGCTGCACAGTGCAAAGTAGAGCGGGACAGTCACCTCCTCCAGCCAGCTGGTGATGTGCTGTGCTTGATGCACCCCAAGACACAAGCTGGCACAAGATCATTCAGTGACATTGCTTTGGAAATGTCAGACTCACAAGTAATTTCATAGCCTAGTTCTTGCAATGTATGCCCCACTTAGCTGCTGAACTGTGAGTCACAACTTGAACATGGGAAAGGAAAAAATGTTGCTCTTACTTTTGCTGCAAGTAGGTGCAGAGGCAGAATAATGAACTCCTATCACTCAAACTCTGCTTTCAATTCTGTCACTGAAAATCAGCAGAGATAAAATTTAGAACGGTATTAATTGAAAGCCATTTTTTATTATTTTGATCCATTTACATTAACATGGAGTTGGTCAATCAATCAATCAATCTGGGGATAGATGAGACTCACAAATTCTGTTTTAAGGATGTCCCTGAAAAAGACTGCCACATGGAAAAGAGTGATGTTCTCTGCTTCCAGTCAAGTCTGGTGTTCAGATTTTGCTAAGGTCTTGTAAGTCAACTCACTTCATAACCACTGAACCTGATGCTGATGGTGGGGAAACCTCAGAGCTTTTAGAAAATTTTTAAGAATCAAGGCAGTGGAAATCTTTTGTCAGCTATTCACATTTCTGACACTTTTAAATGAAAAAAGATGTCATCCTCCTGGTTTAATAGTAGAGCCTTTACCTTACAGTGCACCACCATAGTTACAACTCTTCACATGACTATTGGAATACCTATTACTGAATTTCTTTATAAGATTTTATTAGTTATACTCTCCAAAGACAGAATTTAGCAGGCCCTTTTCCATGGCTGAAATGAAGGAGAGTGTTCCAGAGGTATCAGTGTTCCCACATGAATTTGCCCCCAAGCAGCTAAAACCGCTGTTGACAGCTCTTACAGAACAGGACCATGATATGTTTTTTTGCTTCAAAGAGATGCTGAATGTTTACCAAAAAGTTCAAATATGTTTTGAATGTGATAACATCTAGAACTGCAATGCAGGAGATAAAGAACCTCTATCAAACAACCTTCAGATTCCTCAGAGCAACATCCTTGGAATATACACACTCATGCATGCTTGAGGGGAACGTAGCACTGAGTTATACAGCCTGCAGAGTTCTCCACTTGTTTCACAGTATTGCTTGTTGACAAAAAGTAAGCAGCTTTACAACAGACCACATGCTTGGAAGATTTTGGAGACCAGAATTTAGGAATAGGAGTGCTTGCACAAAGACCCTCAGGTTTGGAAAATCCTTGGAGGATCAAAAGCTAAAGTTAGCTCAATAATACTGATCATGAGTAGGTCCTGCTGCTCCAATCCTGACTCTGAGAGGCACTTCTTTTTTATTGCCACAACTTATTGCTAATGCATTTTCCTAACCAGGCTTATGGAGGTTTTTCTGATGGCAGGATGACTGAAATATAAATATGAGGAAGCCTGGCAGATTGACTCTGACACACTCTCACAAACTCTCAGGGTCTTTTTTCCCGCTCAGGTAGGTAAGGCAGAGGAATTTCTGTATTATGTACTGAAAATACAATTCCTTACATTATGAAAAGGGATAATGATAAACCATTGTAATTATTTACTCAAATAGGCAAAAATAATTTTCACTGAAGAAAGCTGACTTGGTGCCATTCTGTTTCTCCAGGTCAGTGTCCAGCCCACCTCCATCTCCTTCCTTCTGCCTTTATTAACACAGAGACAGCTTCTGTCCTGAGCTTTAATTCAGGCATGGAAAAGGCTCCTTTGGAACTAATATGTCACCCTTCTTTAAACCCACCTCAAAACTCTTCTTTGTAGTGATGAGTGAAGGAAATTCTGAAGTGAACAGGCCACTGATGTGCCCTGATGTGCCCAGACTCTCACTGCTGGCACTGACTGGTATTGGTTGCTCCAAATCCTGATTCTTCCTTTTCTGGGCATATCAGTTTACCCTTCATTGATCCAGATAGTAAGTTCCCTTATGATACAAGAATTTTGTTCTTGTTTTATGCTCATGTGGTGCTAATTACCATTGTGTGATGAACTGTGGTATATAGAAGTGCAAAAAATAAGATTCTGCTTAACAATAACAACAGCTTTACCTAAAGAAATCTGAAGCAATACAAGAAATTAGAAGAAATGAAAGCTTCTGTGTGGCTGGAAATGAAGACTTGCATGGGCTGCCCATCAGCTAAACATTTCCAAAACTGGATATCCCTCGTGTCATAGGCAATTCTGTCATGTAGCAAAGATGAAATTTAAATGGTTTCTGACATATTGCTTCAATCATCAAACTTCTGTTTGCTGATTTGTTCTGTATTTTTACTACAAGACCTTTCTAAACACCCAAGCAGCACTAGTTTTTCAAGACATAATTAAAATTATGATTTTGCCCTATGTTAGGCAAAATACTAACAAAAGTTTCTTGAACTACTGCTGAAATAGTTGATGGATCTTGAGTGCTGTGCTCGTTCCACTGAGGAGCTGCTGCCATGACATGGAGTAATTGTATGTTTTCCTAGGGGAAGAAAACCCTTCCTTCCCTTATTGATTCTGTCATCAAGTATTAAAAAAATCCCTCTGGTTAGGCCACACTGATGACAACCTTTGCAACGGGTTCCTTATGGTCTTGAATTTCTGCAGATGCCTCTAGAAGGTTCTAGAGGCTTTTCCCCTGCTGAACAACTGCCCTGGATAAAGTGTGAGATATACTGAGTATATTGGGAATATTTACTTGCATCAGAGTCACTGCCTTAAATAACAGCGATCTCCAGGTTGCTTTACCTTCTGCTCTCAATCCAAAGCTTGAGGATTGGAATGCTTTATCCCTTTTCCCCTAATCCACCAGGCTCCACTGGAGATACCATATGCAAGCATACAAGTCCCAGGATGCTGAGGTCATCTGCTAGCCTAAGAAAAGTGCAAAATATCCTGGTAGCACTTGCACTTTCAGAACTTTTAACCAAATAAGATGCCATGAATTTCACACACAATTGGACCAGAAACGTTTTCAGGTCTGCAATAACTTAAATGAAAGATTTTTGAGAATTCGTAGTCAAAGCAAACAAGCAAGCAAACAAACAAACTCTCCAAACAATAAACAATAACAAACACAAACCCCTCAAACAGCTAATGCAACAGGTGAATATACAAGAGTTATTTGCAGCAGCTAAATAAGTTCAATTTCACTTTCCAGTCATTGAGCCATGTCTTCAGCTAGTTTAAATTCACAGAAATTTCTCAAATTCAATGGAAAATTTCTAATTACTATTCCATGTATATGATTTACCAAAAATGCAAAGGATTTAGAAGAAGATTATTTATAAATCAAAACATGACTGCCTACACCCCTGCCCTCTTCTCAGTCAGACCCTCTGTTCTGACTGGAAGCATCTCAGCTTCCCAGTCACTTTCTCCTGGCCCCAAAAACATGCCTGGACCTCATGATCTCCTATCAAAGAACTTATAATCCTACATGCCTCAAAATGTTTTTGGGAGAGAGGTCTTTCAGCTGATTTCCTAACTATTTTGCAACTATCAGCTACGACTCTGTTCTGATGAATCCCCAGAGAGTTAAAACAAAACTGAAAAGAAAAGCAGATTCTGGTGAGTGAAAAAGCATCATGGGTTGAAACCTATGATAAACTGTTTGTGAAACAGCAATGCCAGCTGCTTTAGAGAAAGAGAGCTAAAAACAGACTAAATGGTCCTCAATACAAGAAAGCTAGAACTAAAACAACTTTTCAACCTTTAATAAGTCAAAAATAATAATGAAGATTCTCAAGGTGGTGAAGCTGGAACCTGACTGGAGAAAAAAAGTCTTATTTCTTTTACTTACTAATCACTTTTAAAAAAATGTATCTAGTAATCTTTGTGGTTTTGAGGTTTTCTAGCTAATAGTTTGGAGAATTTAAAAGTCTTTCCTGCTTCAGAAAAACAAAACCAAATTGTAAACACAGGGGACAGACATTCCCTCTGTTCCCCTCCCCAGTCCCACGGTTCTGTTGCTCAGAAGAACACACAGGAGAAGCTGGCACAAAAAAAACACCAGACCAGGCTCTTATAAAGTCTTCTTGCCTCACATCAGGTGGGCAAGGCTTAGAAAAATTAATTCACTGCTGCTAACAGGGGTTCCTACCTAATAAAGCCACCAGATTTTGGGCAGGAGTGTCAGCTAGGCAGGAGTTAACACAGAATCACACTGCCCCTTAAACTCTGTGGCCTTAGTCTGAACCAGTTCAGGCCCTATTAATCTGTCAGTTTCAGGAAGCATGCATAGACGTTGGGGGAAATTATTGAAGTTTTTCTGTTTTTTCCAGAAAATATAAACATGGATGCTTATTAATAGAGCAGGAAAAAATGCACATCTCTGCTACTTACCATTCTTTGGTTATTTTCACCAATCAAATTTATTTTTTCCTTTTTGGCAGACGTGCTATTTTTATGTTGGGAAGTTTGTCTGTATTTCAAAGAGAAGGAATTTCTTTGACAACATGAAAGAGAAGCAAACAAACTGGCAGAGAAAACATGTGGGTCACTAGGACCAGTGCTGTCAGAAACCTTCAGATAAACTTTGTCCCAGGTTTGTTTTATCATTTATACAAGAAATTTAGTTCTGTTTTTCAAAATGTGCCTTTGGGCAACTACACAAATCCTGTTCCATTAGTGTAATTGTACTAATTTTAATCACAAGCAGCTTGTAAACACTGAAATACCTTCTGACTAAAACTATTAAAGCATTTGACAGTGATGCATGCAAAACAGCATCCTGTGATTAGGTTGTATCATTAGTGGGAGATGTTTCAGCTCATATGATTAAATCTTCCTGACATTGGGTATTACATTTGCAATGGCTGTTTGATCATGCACTCGCACACATGACAACAAATCTGTGCTCATTCAGACAAGGTCAGCACAGAAGTGCTGTAAACAGTGTAACAAGCAGCCTTGCATTTGCCCATGTGGAACAGAAAGAAAGAACTTGTCTTGAAATTCTTGAAATATCCCAATCCTGTGCCTCTGTGGTCAATTTTCTCAGTGCAAGCACTGGATTAAAGGAATTTTCCCCTAACAGCTCATTCCCAGCTCATCCTTGGCCTGCAGTTGTACCAGTACAGCTTGGACATGGAAAAGAACTGACAGGAAAACTTCTGTGTCGGTCTCCCAACGCATTTCACACTTTTATGTCACTAACTACTGTACAACAGGAGAGGAAAGTCTAGCCTGATGTTAAAGCAGGTTTCCTGTCTGACCACTCTGGCAGTCACACTCCCACCCCCCAGACACTCTCTGTTGGACTGGAGCCCCTTGGCAGTGGGGGGGTTCCAGTGACCCGATGGGTGCCCCACTTGAGTCCCCACACACCTCACATTCACACAGCCAGACAAGCTTCCCTCACTGGTTGGAGCCCAGATTTCCCATAGCAGAGTCCCAGATGTCAGCATCCTTCCCACTGTTTAATCGTGCTGCAGCAACAGCTGAGCAGAAACAGCTCCCACTGGTACCTTTGAGGAGGGACATAGGAAAAAAGGAGGCCCTGGGCTTTTGTCCTCTCACAGTCTAAGTGTGCCACAGTCTGGGTATTGTATTTGCTGGGAATGCCCTGATGAAGGCAGGACTGATGCATCTGACTCCATGTTCTCAGAAGGTAAATTTATTCTTTTATAATACTATATTATATTAAAGAATACTAAACTATACTAAAGAATAAAGAAAAGATACTTACTGAATGCTAAAACAAGATAATAATGAAAACTTGTGACTCTGGAAAGAGTCCCAACACAGCTTGGCCCCAATTGGCCAAAGAGTCAAAACAACTCACACCAGAATCCAATGAAACAATCACCTGTGGGTAAACAATCTCAAAACATATTCCAAAGGAGCAAAACACAGGAGAAGCAAATGGGATAAGAGTTGTTTTCCTTTTCTCTGAGGCTTCTCAGCTTCCCAGGAGAAGAATCCTGGGCGAAGGGATTTTTTCAGAGAATGTGAATGCCACACCTGGGGTCTTCCTGCTGGACCATTGGGTCCTGTTGGGCCTGAGTGCCTGGTTACCTGGCTGGAGCTGCAGGTCCCTGTGCCCTTTGTGGTGGAAAGGGCTGGTGCCACCTCCTGGCCCCTCACCTGGGGCTCCAGCCTTTGCCCTGGCCAGGATCAGCCTGCAGCTCCCACTGCAGCTGCTCCCTGAGCCCCTGGCACTGTGTGTATTCCTCAAGCCTGAAGCCAGTTCAGCTGGCAGAGCCCCTGGCAGCTCCCCAGCTACATTACTTTTGGCAGCAGTGTGTACAGCCACACCAATGAAGCTGACCCACCCCCACCGTGGGTTTAAAATTAAAGCATTGGGTTCTGCTTCAAATAATGCCATGGATGTGAGGACAAACTGTTCTGAGTGTGTTCTCTTTGATACCCCATAAGCTGCACACTGCTGTTCCCATGTCCCTAAAGTCTGGCCAGCATCCTGCTACAGATGGCTGTTGTACATGTGTCTGCCAGGACAGCCAAACTGCCAAAGCTCTGTGGTGCTGATGTGCTCACTCAGCCAGGGAGAACCTTTATTTAGGCACACTTACACTGGCAGAAGATGAGTTTTGGCAGCACAGAGTGCACTGGCACAGGATGAAATGAACAGAATTTGTTCAAAGCACAGATTTGCTTTCCGTGAACGTCCCAGTCTTATCAAAGCACTTTTGTTAAATTCCCATTGCATGCATGGAGCACAATTCCAACAGGACCAGGATTTTCCTCTCAAAACCATAAGCTGTGCCATGAGGAGCTGCTAAGTTCATTCCCACTGGGAGACAACTGTGATTTGAGAAACCTTTCAAATAATCAGTTTATTTTGGGGATGTAATACAGACAAAAAGTCTCTACAGGCAGCTCTGCTGCACGTGCTGGCCCAAGATTGGAAAGTTGTAATTTTGGAGGATGCAAAGCTGTTATGAAGAGGTACATCACACATATATATTCTGCTGATTTGCTCACAGAGGGAACTTTCAACTTCTCCCTTTTCCTTTTTTTTTTTTTTTTTTTCTTTTCAGAAGTAGTTCCTTACCAGAAGCTGGCAACTGACAATGAACCAAAGGCACATTTTGGTCTTAGGGGTCTGATTAGAAGTGAAAAGTAACATGATCACTATAAGCATTCCTGAATTAGAGGTAATCAAGATCCTGAGAAGATCACTAGAGGCAGGTCAGTCTCCTTAAACACTTTGTCATCGTAAAGCAATCAGATCCAATTTCATTTGCTTTCAGTCAAAAGACAGCCTTCAGCTAAAAGCATTTATTCAATGAAGGCATTTACACGGCATCTGTTAAAGTCTGGCTGACAATGTTTACTAACCCAGAAATTTCTACTTCAGTTTCACTCTCTGGCACTCTTCTGTCCATCTTTTTTTTTAAAGGAAAAGCAAGGAACCCAAGCAGGGTGAATCAGCTCATTAAAGGATCGGATGAGCACCAGAGCCAAAGCCATGGAATCAGGCAGAGAAGTTGAGTGGTTAAACTGAGGTGGCCTTTGTCACTACTCAGAGAGAAGGAATACTTGTGGGACAAGATAGTGGTTTGCCTTTCCATTCTTTTTACTCAAGGGGTGATAGGAGATGGTAGCACAATAATATGCATTATTAATTCCAAGCAGAAAATTCCAGTTAAATTGTCAAATACAATGCCCAGGAAGTAGACGGGGAACTTAACAAAAACCAGGTGTTTTCTGCTACACAATGTAGTTCTGCTGTAACCACAAAATTCAGTACAGATTCAATGAAATCACCTCAAAATCCAACCCCAATTGCATGTGAACTTTTACAGAGTTTCAGATGAACCTTAGATTAGCCAGAAACCGTGGGAAATATGTTAACTTCATATGATCAAACCACAAAAAGGGTAAAAATAAGCAATTTAAGCTGAGCTTTGTTTTGAAAGGTTTTGCAAAATGAAGCCCAGTTACTGGGAATTCACATGATGCCAACTCAGAAATAAAACCTCCACAAAGTCCCTGAGAAAAGAAGCAGGAATATTTGACACTGTGCTCCTACTTCCCTTCAAGTGCTCCTAAGTGGCAATTATTGCTACTCCATTTTCTATGCTTGTTTTTCCAAGGTTGTACATGAAAACTCAGATCTACCTCAAACATCAACCCTTCCACTGAGGGATTATGTTGAGGGAACATAGCTTTGGGTTTGTGTATTTTTGCTTGAGTGTCTTGTTTGGGTATTTTAATGTGAAAAAGAAACACCTACAGATGTCTGCTTTGCAATTGAGTTTGTTTTTGGCAAATATAAGTTTAAAATTGAAAAAAGGGACTCAACAAACCAATGTTATCATAATCAGTATTCCTGATCCTAAGCGAAGGCAGAAAACACTTTTGAGTTTGATTTGTGCCAGTTTGAATTGAGATTGTTGCAAAGTTGCTGCTGACATCAAAACAGCACTGGAGGGTGAGGCTGTGGATTCAATCTGTGTGTTAGGCTGCCTGAAAGCTCCTGAAATGCTGCATTTCCCAACAGTTCAGGAATAGCTGGACATGGCATCCTGGCAACAGCACAGCCCTGGTGGGTAGCTGGTGCTGCTGGAGACACACTGGGAAAAATGCTTCCACAGAGGCCAGGCAGCCAAGTGCTCAGGGATGAGCTGAAATCCCGAGGCCCAAAGGAATTTTTGACAATATACAATCTGCTGTATGCAGTTTGCCTTGGGAGCTAAGCATCCCCTTGGGTGCTATTCCAGCACAAGCTGGGCTGCCCCTGCCTGTTTGCAGCATTTCACAGATTTCCTCAACATCATGTGATGTCCCTATCTATAGCACCTTCAAATTTAGATGCCATGCAGTCCTTGAGGCTCTTACAAGTTCTCACAGAGATCCAGGGTGAGATCCAGAGGTCCCCTGGGACCTGTTTCTGTGGCAGAACAAACTGGCAAATCCTCAGATCCTCATCTCCTCCTCCTCAAACACCAGCACTGCACTTTGTGCATCTTATGTCATTTCAGTGTGCTGAGTGAAGGTGCTCTAAACTCCTGTTACAACAGGATTTGTTCAGTGAAAAAGCACATTGCAAATGCACTTCCATTAGGGGTTCTGGGCAATGCCTCCTTTTGCAATGTGTTTACTTGGCTCTGTAAATATCCAGGGCAAAGAGTAACCCTTGGCTAATAATACAACCCACTGTTAGAGTCAGTGCACTTCAGCTTACTGACAGGAGGCTGGAAGAGTCTGATGCTGAGGAAAAACAGAAACCAGGCACCAGCTATGCCAGCAGTCAGAGCTGCTGGCTGTACACAGTATTTTTCACTCAGTAGGCACCAGGAACTATTATAAAAAACATTTATCAGGAAGACCCCATGCTCTTTAATCCCTAAAGGAATTATTTAGATACACATTAGGCTTCAGCTCTTCAAGTCTAAATTTGCAGAGACCTTTCAGAGAGAATGACATATGCTAGAAGTCAATTTAAATGGCATTACCAAAATCTGAGGAGTTAAAAGCACATCCTGACATTGAATAATTTTTTTAAAGCACTCAGGAGACTTTGCAGCTTCTTCTACCTGTGTCATTAAGTGGCATCATTTCTGAGCAAGCAGAGGATTCAGGAAACTCCTTCAGAGTCATGGTCAATTTGCTGTTTATTTACTGTAAGGCAGCTCTTCCATGGAGGATCCATGCCAGCTTAATAAACTCACAGTAACAACTGCAAGGTGATAAAGGGCTAAACAATTCCCCTGTAGGATCTTCAAACATAAGCTGGGCTGCCTAGGACACTCCCAGGGCTGGAAGGACCCTGCCAGGCCACCCAGGCACATCCCAAGGGTGGCTCAGAAGGGGATATTTTCTATTTTCTCCAGTATTGAGCAGGGTGGAGCTTTGCTGGTCACTTTCATTAGCCAAACCAGGTTGTTTGGAAATTCCCTGAACAGCAGAGTAAAAAGCTTTTAAAAATTGTGGAAGGGGGATTTTCTCAGAAGAAATGAGAGTATTATCCTATCTGCAGAAAAACCTACAAACAGAGAAAGGAAAAAAAAAAAAAGTAAATTCAGAAATTTCATTTGTCTCCAATAGACAGTGTGTAAATACACTGTACCCCATCAGCTCAATCAGCTGTGCCACCCTTGACTCAGAAAACAAAATCACCCAACCAAAACTAACCCTTCTGGACTGGGGGGATTCACATTTCTGGTGTCAGGGGAATTTTTATATGGTCCTATCTTCACTTAAAGGCACACGGAGAGACACTAGGAACCTGTGTAATCAGTCTGAAAGCTTACCCAATCAGGTGAAAATTATTTTTTTTTTATTTTATTCCCACACTGTGACTGTGGTTTGGTATTTGCCAGTGCTTAAAAGGACAAGGGGTGCCCATTATCAATAATCAGTAATGCAAAAGACATTTTCCCAGTGGCACCATCAGGTGCAGGATTTGCCAGCTGGGCCAGTTCCTCCTCTAAATGCCAAATCCATTCTTTGGACATTCCTGGGACAAGAAACACCAGCCCTTTAGGCCAGTGGGGCTCATGTGGCTTTTTCCAGGTGTCTGCCCAGGAGCTCTTGTGTCTATTTCAGAAGCAGCTCTGTTTCTGCTGGGTACCACCCTGTTCATGAAGCGTGTGATGCCATCAAGGCATTGGGGAGATGCTTTGATTTGGGACTTTGCACCTAGCCTAGAACAACAAGATGATAAAGAGGACAGAGGAGTTAATATTCAAGGACAACAGGACAACACCACCTACAGATGCTTTTGCTCTCAGAAAACATGAAGTTTTTCTACTGAGAATTTTAAAAAAACAAAGTTCATCAAACTGGAACCAAATGGATGCAGTAACTTCACCGAAGCTGCTTACATGGAGCAAATTCAAAATAAAGAAGTTGGAGGTCAAAATGAAATTAGTGCTAAAAGCCCCATTTAGGCTGCATCCTGTCATTTTAGGATACAAAATAAAACTATGTGGATACTGGATTTTCTAAGGTAAAAAAGAGGGGAGTTTAATTTTTTACTTTAACATTTATAGATTTTTAAAAGTGGCAGTGGGTTGGGGGATGACAGTGTCCCCTCTCCAATGACACTGGACAAACTAACAGTCTATTAAATTTCTTTTTTTAAATATAGGAATGTGAAACAGTTATTTACATAAAGTGTGTAAGGAAGTTTGTTACAAGAATGTAAACATCAGAAGGCTTAGAAGAACTTAAAAAAACAGGGCCACAGCATCCAGAGAGCTTTGCACGGTATTTTTTCACATTTTGTTTTTCAGGTTAATTTTTTTCAGAGGCAGCTAATCTTGTGATATTGTGTCATGCTAGTTGCCCCTCCTACAGTGACAAAGCTTCCTGCCTGGGAGTTGAAATGAAGAGACTTCTTGAAAAGGTCTAATAATTTTTGGGGCATTTTTTTTTCCTAAGGTGCATCTGAGGGGATTTTGGGAGGGATGGCCCTGCAGTCATTGATCTGCTTATGAAATGAGAGAACCTGCAGTGAATTCTCAGCAAATTTGACCCCACTGACATAACTCCTGAGCAACAAAAGAGGAAGAATAATGCACAGATTTGTCATCCTTTGCCTCATGTACCAAAAATACTGTTTTGTTGAAGCATACCATCTTGTCAGTCTTTAAAGAGCATGGTGTGGGTGCCTGGTACCAGATGCTTCACAACAGAAATTCTGAACAATGCCACCTCCCTCGCCAAGCCTGAAGGACAGTGAAATGAAGAGAGAGAAAAAGCATCTCTAGAAAGGTTTAAGGCTGATACTACTGGGGATAATGACACTCAGGAGCCACACAAAACTGAGAAAAGGAAATAGAATCTCTGAAAATTACAAATAACTAACAGGTTTCTTTTGAGATTAATGAGCCATGGGAAGCAATGGATCTTACAGGCCAATGGGGCTGGACAATCCCCTAGCAAGAAGAAAGCCACCCTGTTTTTGTAAATGGGCATTTTTCTGTCTCAGTCCCTAGTATGACAGTTTTCTCCACAATTCTCCCCCATTATTTCTTCATTTTCCAGTGGATGGAGACAAATTTATTCTTGCTCTTTTTAGTTGTGTAAGTGACATTCTGCTGCATGCAGATACCCTTTCTATGGAAAAACAAAAGCTAGATAGCTTTCCATGTGCTTTTTTTTTCCCCCCTGCTGAATGGCCTTTCTATTCACCAGTTCATCTCTGCAATCATATGAGGAACACGGGAGTTTTTCCTGATAATTTACTTTTTTTTTTTACCCACAGTTGGGCAAGGCTTCAGTTCTATCCTATGAGAACTTCCCATAATACTCTGTAAATTAGCAGTGCTTTCAGGCTGCAGCTCTCAAGGGGACCAGCACATTTGCATTGGTGACAGCCAGCTCCTGCTCCAGGGTCACTCCAGTCACATTTCCTTTGCATCAAACCGACACTCAGGGTCAAGTGACATGTTAGCTTTGACACTGCAGTGATATTTGACTTCAGCAGCCTCCCAAGGTCAGGCTGCTCTTGGCTGAGCAGCACAGACAGAGGAGTTTGTGCTTGCCTCCCTCTGCTTGGGCTGGGAAATGATGGAGCAGTTACTTCCACAGCAGGATAAATGGTAGGCAGAGGAGAAATGCTCTCTGAGAGCCAAGTTCACTTTTGCCCTGCTGTTCCTGTAGTAGCATAACAAAATAACTCACACCTTTCTTGCTAAGGTAGAAAAACCGAGTGCCCACCAATCTGCCCAGTTTATCACTAGGCTATGCTAGTACCCTCTTGTATTACAGATTATTACCTCCTTTTAGGATAAATGCTATTAAATTCTCAGGACAGAGTTCCCTCAATCCCTTAGGAAAAATCTGTGTTATTTTCTCTAAAGGTCACACTCAAACCAGCGAGTTACATTCACTGCATCTGTTCACCTCATCAGTTTGTGTCCCACATCAGTTCAGAGAAATCAAAAGCATTAACCCTCTAACATAAAAGCTGGGTTTTAATTGCTTGATAATAAGCAACAAACTGCCCTTCCAGCCCCTGACAATCAAGCAGATTCTTAAATGGGCAGTGTCAGACAGGGAGGTCTGTGAAGCACCTGTGCACTTTGACAGCCTGCACACACATGATGGAGAACTTCTGTTTACTTTTGCAGCAGGGGGGATCTGGGAAAGCATCCTGGAAACAGACAGGTATTGTAAAATCCAGAACCAAAACAGGCTAAGAAAGAATGTTGATCTGATTGAAGACACTGTGATTTAAACAAGTGACATCCTTCCCACCCCATAAAACTACTGCAAGGATTAACCAGCACTTGGGTATTTATGTCTGACAGCAGTCCTAAAAATGAGTTGCACTGCATGCAGACTGAAAAACAGACAAAGTGACACATTCAGCTTACATAACACCATAAAAAAAGAAAACTTGCTACAATTCAAAACAAAAAGAAAGAAAAATCGATCAGGACATGGATGTCTTCTGGCTACCACACAAACAGCCACCTCAGCATCTTCTGCAGCTTTGATTGCATTGTGGTTCAAAACCTTCAGTATAACTCAGTAAATTGAAATAAATAGTAGCAGATGAATACATCTGTCCCTTTGTAAACACAGGAGAAAATCATCTATACAACACTTTACCTATTACTTCAATAATATCTTTAGAATCACAGTATGTGAAGAAATGTTATATAAGAAACAAAGTCAAACCATGGCATGTGAAAACTGAACACATTTCTGTTTGGCCAAAGTAATTGCTCTTTTTCCCATGTGCGATAAATTTGTTCTGCAGTTTGAAAACCTCTCCATTGAATTTTATTCAATACCATTCTAGTTGCTGCTTCTTTATCATCTGGGCCTCCTTTTATTTGGTCCATCATACCAAGATAAACTTGTGTAAGCCAGAATTCTCTGTTTTGATGCCACTAGTTTGTTCCTCTTTCCCTCACTAAAGAATCTCCAGATCCTGCTTACTTCTTTTCATCTTGTAAGTCTTTTCTCTTTCAGTACTTAACCCAACATGCTGTTTTTAATAGGGTTTGGCACTGAGTTTGTCTTGCACTAAGATAACATAAACCTCCTTTCTTCCACTCCAAATGGTAGAACAGAAAAGCAGTAAGTGACAAAACTTGGTGATTGAAACCACTTGAAAGTAGTACAAAATAGCTTCTCAAATTCTGTTATCACATGCAATATTCCTCCTATCCTCTTTTCTATGCAGAGTCTTCTGATGTAGCTGTTGATACCTGGGCAAGGAGAGTGTGAAATGTACTTTGAAATACTTTGCACAGAGGAAACCCTCCTTCTTACTTCTTGTTCTTCCTTCCTTCCATCTTTGGCAGTTTCTCCTCTTGAGCCTTCCCCTGCCTGAGTTGCAGCACTGGAATGGGAGTTTCTAAAAAACCTATTCCTAGTCTCTATCACATTCTTTTTCTCCATCTTCTACTTCAGAAAGTAGACATGACTATGAAGAAGAGCTTCTTTACTGTGAGGGTAACTGTTACATTCATATTTTCTGAAAAATCCCTTTGCCCAGGATTTTTGTCCTGGGAAGCTGAGAAGCCTCAGAGAAAAATGAGAATGATAATTATCTCATTTGTTTCTCTTCTGTTTTGCTCATGTGGAATGTGTTTGGAGATTTTTTTATCCAACAGGTGATTGTTTTATTGGTTTTTGGCGTAGATTGTTTTCACTCATTGGCCAATCAGTACTAAGCTGTGTCAGGACTCTGAAGAGAGTCACGAGTTTTTATTATTATCTTTTTAGCCTTCTGTGAGTATTCTTTCTGTATTCTTTAGTATAGTTTAGTTTTGTATTCTTTAATATAATATATAAATAATACCATATAATATAATATAATATAATAATCATAAAATAATAAATTAGCCTTCTGAGAACATGGAGTCAAATTCATCATTCCTTCCCTCGTCTGGGGAGAATGCAAATACAATAGGGGACTAAGCACTGGAAAGGCTGCCCAGAGAGGTTGTGGAGTCTCCTTTCCTGAAAATATTCAGAACCTTTTGGGACACAATCCCAAGTCTCATGCTCTAGGAGATCCTGCTGAGCAGGGACATTGGACTAGATGTCCTCCAGTGTTCCTTTGCAATTTTACCCATCTGTGATTCTGTGACCTAATTCTCATCTTCTGTGGACTTCCTGCTGTTGGACATAACCCACTAAGGATATGCAGACCATACATTTCAAATGCATTGAGTTGACACAGAACCCTCTGATCATTGCATCCTAAAAGAGATTTCAGTAAGCAATAGAATAAGATCTGCATATTTTATATGCTGGGAGAGAGCCTGGCACTGGAGAAATATGGGGTTTGCTGGCCTTTCCTCCAAATTTCCAGAAATCATCTTGAATGAAATCTAACAGAGAGACATGGAATAAGATTAAATAATTTCTCTCAGGATGATGTGGCTGAACCAATGAAGAGTAAACACAGAGGTTTTGGGATGACTCTGATCCCTAGCAATTGTGTGTCCTGTTCCCTCATGGCAGCCACATTATATCCTATTGCAGAAGGGGGCAACTTCATTTATGACAACTCTTCTTCTTAGGATTTCAGTGATAGCATCAGATCACTATTCAATATAACCTGATGCTGACCTAAGTCTGATGCTGACACTGCTCCCAGTGTGCTCTGTAAACACAGATTTCTAACTCCATAATGCAGGAATAGGCTCATTCCTAATCATCAACAGGAGATGGGAGTCTATTTAGAATACTCTTGTAAACAAAACCACAGATGGGGAGAATTATTTCCTTGCAGAAGAGGCTGCCCACACATTTTGTGCTCTCAGAATGGTGCAGTTTATATCAGCTCCACATGATCTGCTTTTCTCCACCACTCTGAGCAAATACTGCGGAGTGCAGACACTCACTGCAGAGAGTGCAAAAAATAGTGCAAAGGCAGCTTTGCCATTACACATTAAAAAATAGCTCTTCAAGCACTATCAAACGGGTCTGGAGGAAAACACAAGTCTTGACAGGGTTGCAGAAAAAAGTAGAAGCTGTTCTGTCTTTGAGCCCTTCCTGGGATTTCAGGATTCTCAGAATTCATATGTAAATCCTTGATCAGATACTTGCTCAAAGAGGGCAATTATGACAGTTTAAAATAAAATCAATTAATCAACAATTAATCAATTAATCTACTAGTAGTCCCAGCAAATCATTCTTCTTTGGATCTAAATAGGTGACAAAAACCCAGTAAGACAGTTATCAGTGAGATCAAAATGGGTTTACAGCTTCAGACCCTCCAGCACCTTGGGACCTCACAGTCCTGACCTAATGCTGAAAAGCTCCATCTTTCTCACAAACTACCTAAGCCCATCCCTAAATGACAATGACACCCTGAAAGATCACACTTTGATTTGTGCTAGGTTATTTCTTTCCTATTTGTCTCCTCAAAGCAGCTAAACTTTCCTGGAATGAAGGCCTAAAGCAAACATGTGAAGGAGGTGTTTAATTAACCTTTGAAAGAGAACAGGTCTCTCTTGCTGTGTCCATACCATCACAGAAGAAGAAGAAGAAAGGCAGATGTACTGGGTACTTAATTTCTTGTGTGTATTTTCCAGAGCCCTGTTCCTTGCAACCAGGGTGAATACTGGAAAAGCAGAAGCTTGGGGATGGCTCTGGGAGGAGAAGAAGGATAAACAACTCCTCCTGATTCTCATTGAAGAGCATCTTTTTATAGGATGATGCATTGCAGCATGTTTGTTTTAAACTAAATATACTTGGAGTTCTTGGGTACATTAAAACTAACTAACCAAAGTACCCATTTAAGAATGTTTATTTATTTGGTTCAAACTGTTTACATTCAGGAAAAAGAATTTCCTCTATCTGTTGATTAAACACATTCTGAGAGGGTGAAACTGGGCACACAAACAAAAATTCAAAGCTACTCCTTAAAATAGGAAAGCCTCAGCCTTGCCCAAGGCTTTCTGGGCATTTTAGCAAGCAGCAACAAGAAATTACTATAACTAACAGACATGAGCCTGCAAAAAGTCTTGAGAGACAATAAACTAAAGGTATTCACATGATAAAACAACACAACAGGAGCAATCCTACCATCTTACCAGAAATCTAAAGAAAATTCAGGTCTTGAGCTGTTTCTGGAAAGATGCCACAAGGCCACTGTGGTCTCAATTAAAAATCATGAAGCATTGTCATGAAACTAATTGTTTCTGATATGAATATGTTAAGTAAGAATGTAATTAAAAGTGTTCTGCTTTATTTCCCCTCAATATGTTGAGCACAGCTAGCTCTCAGTAGACAATCTGGAAAACCATAGAAGCTTAGGACCACTGTGAAGTCAGACTTGTTTTTTGGTTGTCACGTTACTCCAGCTTTTATTATCCATGTGTAATTGTTGTAACCACATTTTTAGTTGGGATTCATACTTTTACCTGCAGAGGATTGTAATATTTCCATTCTGTAAGCATCTTGATGCTTGACACATGCTCTGAAACACTCTCCATGAAGTGAAATATGAAGTAAATGACAAGACAGTAACTTTGGATCCTCATGACTGCTTGAGACCTGACTACATTTCCAATTGCATTTTGAGGGGGATGCAAGTCTAAATCCATAGCAAGGCTCCCACTGAATGAAATAATTGTCCCCTCAAAGTGGAGATGACACCTAGAGAGAGCATTGTCTGCAGAAGCTAAAAGCATCCTGCTGAAGGTACAGGTAAAAACGGGGTGATTTTCTTGCAGAATGAACATAGCACCTAAAACAAAGGTGAAACACCTGAAACAAAGGTGAAACACCTAAAACAAAGGGAGCTGAATGTGCAGGAGCCTCAGACTTAACACTCTGAAGGAATTTAAGACATTCTAAGTGAGGGTGATCTGCTCAGGCTGATTTCCCACATCCCAAGCCTCAGCCTGCTTATCTCACAGCAGACATTCCTTGAAAAAACCCCAGTCCATCACTGCCTCCAACCCACAAACTGTTTCACATAGCCTCAGAGTGCCAAGAGGCTGCTTTGGGCCAGATGCATCACGGTGTCCTTGCCCTGTTTCTTGCAGCCTCCTGTGAGCATGGCCACTGCCAGAAAGCACAGAAGGGCCACTCTGCACTCACACTGCAGGGACATCCACGTGCACTCGTTAGTTCGAAATAATTATGTTTATGAAGAAACAAAGTAAAGTCTACAGGCTATGGTGGCTAATGAAAAGCCATGTGCTGGATGCTTTAAGGAACATGACAAGTTCTCCTAAGGAAAGAGGCTTGCCAGAAGTTGGTCACCAAGCACAATACACTTTTATATGGTTAAGATTTTAACTTTGCAAGACTGAGTGGAAATTTGTGTCAGGCTTTCAAGTTGGTAGCAGGTAAAATATTCATGAGTCAAAAGGGTTCTTTACTTCAGAGTGAAGCTTTTTTGCTGATGCCCAAGCTAAGCAAAGTAAGTACAACAAAAATCAATGACTAAACAAAACTCAGCTGAGTTTAAACTTCTAACCCTGAACCACAGTGAAGACCTTAAGACTTCCTTAAACTTTCTACTTACACTGAAACAGCAAGGTCCAGTGGTCAGGGATGTTGCATTCCCTTAGAATGATTCTGCAGAAATAACAGCTTGTACCAGAATCTAGCATAAAACAACTCTCCAACCAAGCAGAGTCTCAAAGCTTTAACTGATTATTCTGGAGGTTTGGGTCTTATACTCATTTCAAAAGCCTCTTGAGGGAACCCACATGTAACTTCTCTGCATTATTGCAATATTTGCAAAGACTGAGACACTCACTCAAATCTCAGGCTGTTTACATATTTTAAAACCAGAAGATCAAGTGCAAACTACCAACACTAACTTGAGCCTGGGTCTAAACCTATGACTTTATTTGGATTTTTTAAAATAACCACATGGCCTAAAATACTTGGTGAAAAACATTTTCTTGTGTGAATCTAACACATCTCAAGCCGATAGCTTAGTTCTTTTCTTAGCACCATCTTCTGTTGTTTCACAGGGAGGAGCCACCCAAGATACACAAACAGACTTTTTTTCTGTGGCAGAGAGTTGCTTAAAAAACACACCAAGTCAGTCTCAGAGGGTAGGGAATCCAGACAGGTTCTCCTTGCTGCCACAAAGCAACCTTGCCACAGGGCTGGAACAGAGCATGAGGTTGGCAATGTGACTGGCAAGCTGCTATCGAATCTTCTGTGAGGGAACTTACTCACAAAAAAATGGGCCCAGTGTGCTGAGAGCTCCTTATGCCTATCAGGACAAGAAATGGTAAAAAGAAAAGCAAAAGGGGCAGGCAATGATGGTGTGTGACAATGTTCAGGCTGATGGGCCATGAAGAAATGCCTCCATCTTTCCCTCTGATAGAGCTAGCAACTCTCCAAGGGAGGCAGAGGGAAGGGAGAGGAAAAGAGGGAATCCACAGGCAAAGAAAGTCAGAGGGTTGTTCATGTGATGATTCTAGTCTATTTCTCTACAGAATGTGCTACCTCCTTGCTTCAAACTATCATCTTTAGCTAAAGTCTCTTTTTATTCTGGCATCTTAAACCCTTAAACTAGCATGGTAGTCCCCTACAAATATACTGCTTAAGCTTTCTGTATAGATTTTTCTGTTGATTTATAGCTGCTTGAATGTCTCTTGTGCTGTATTTCACAATTCCTCTGGTTTTTCATGGCCCTTGCAGAGAAAATCCCCAACAACTCTACTCCCTTACAACAACAGAGTTCAAAAGAAATTAATAACATCCCTGTGATCACAGTAGTGTTTGGGACTGTTAGAAGTAAATTCCATTCAGTCCTACCCCACAATTTCTTTTGGAAGACTACTGAGGTGCACAGCTGTTAAATACATGTTTAACACCAAAAAAAACCCTTTGGTCTCTTCACTTCCTTCTCTTGCTGTCATTGCTTCAACTTCCTCTTTCCTTTTTTTCCCTGATCCCTTTAAACAAGACCAAGCTTTTTAATCACTGTAAAGGACTGAATTTATTTTCAGCTTATTTTGTGGTGCAGGTGTTATTCTGTTTGGGCAGGCAGCGAGCTGATGTTTCATTGCAGCTGGGGCTCCTCTTTCCTGTTTCTGGGGCAGAACCCTCACTTGACTTTGTTCTCGAAGCTGTCCTTCTAGATACTGCATGGCATTCAACAGAATGACCTAAATTTAGATAATTCTTCAGATTTAAAGCAAAAAGAGCAGGACTTGATTTGTGCTGCCACCATTTTGGATCCCTTGATGTCTCTTGAAACAGGATAAGGCAACAGAGCCCACCCAAGGTTTCTACTGTACTATCACTTATGAACTTGATATTATAAGAGGAGGGTTGAGGAGTTTCAATCACTTTAACAACTGCAGCTGTGCAGGAACTGCAGAGCTGCACCTTCCAACCAACCCCTATTTCCCCTGGTTTCCCTAAGAAAACAGCATTTCTGTTTATAAAGGAAGACCCAAGACAATTAAGTTGATCTTCAAAAATCCTTCCTGACACTTCCCCACTGTGTCTCTGTATTTAGTGCAAACAGGACTCTGGCAGTCAAATGCTATTATCAGCATAACTCCTATCAGAAGACAGTGGGGTAAATGTCCATAGCATGGTCATGGGAGCTTTCTGGGGGTCCTCTCTCCCCCCTCACCACACACTGGCTGAGCTTTACCCTTTTGCTCTTGCACTGCCCTTCACCACCCAGGGATCCTCACTGTGTCTCACTGTTTACTCAAGTTTGTGTCACACCATTGAACAAATTATCCCAACACACAAATGACAACCCAGAGTAACCTGAAAGCCACCTTGAACCCCAGAGCTGGCTGACAGCCTGCATGTGCTGAAAGACAAGCATTTCAATTAATCTGACACTTCTCTAGTTACCATGTGCTAATTTTCAGACTGCTGCATTCAAACACAGACACTTCACTGCCACGGGGCGAGGCCTGCTACAATATTTAAGAGAAAACTAAGTCCTAAGGAAGGAAGAGACACAGGAGCACAACTTACTTTATCTCTAGCTTTGATGAGATAGTGCCTCAAGCCCCAGAGGCATTGGGACTGGCTCAAGGTCCTGAATGAGCTTGTGGCATAATCAGAAGCTAAACCCACGTGTTTTATGTGTCATTTCTACCGGTGCAGAAAACAAAACCAAAATAGGAACTCGGAACTGAATGAGTTTCTCAGCTACGGCTTTGCAGAAACAAACTGTCCCTTGAGAGAATTTGCCACATGTATAAGAATGTTAAATAACTCCCTAAGCAAAGAACAAGTAATCTTCTGTGAATTCATTCTGAAAGGCTGTGTTCCCATGGGGAGACTTTGGTGTTTAATAAGAGGAGATCTCATGATATAACCTCTCCTTGTGGATTGATTCTTGTCTCTTCATGCAGATTCTTGTCTCTTCATGCAGAATTTCCTTCAGCCTTCTGTTGTACAAATTTGTAAGTCAACAGTGACAGTAGGGTGGGGAGAAGAATCACAAACATAATAAACATGAAAAAAAAAAGAAAGAAAAAGTCTAATTTCCCGAGAAAAACAGACTGAAAGGAAATCAGCAATACTGCTGGTACATAATACACCTTCAAGTTGCTGTGATAGCTCCAGCCCAAGTGCAGCAAGTTTTTGAAAACATTTTCTTCATTATAGACACCAGCCTGAAATCCTGAAAACAATCAACCTAAAAAATTGGACCTCCCAGAAAACATTAGGGGAACTTATTTAATTGAGTGATGAGGGCAAAATCTTTCAGAAATACTGAAAAACAGGCAGAGGAATTAATAATATTGCATATACATTTTATGCCTGGATATAAGAGCTAATACAAAAAGGTAACTCCATCGGCATCCAGTCCATATTTTTCCCCCAAAATGAACTACAGCTAGCAGTGCAGATAACTTGATACTAATTTTAACTAATATAGGGAATGCAATAAGAAATCTGAAAAGCAGATGTGTGAAAAGAGAAAGCCTATATCCTCTCAATGTAGATTTTTCTGCTACAAAATCATGGCTTCAGTCCTGTAACTAACATTCATGGTTCGTGGCTGTTGTCCCAGGAGCTGGGCTTAATGTCAGAGCAGTGTATGTGAAAAAGAACTTAACAAATAGAGGAGAACTCCTAAGGCTGTTGGCCAGGTCAGCCTGCAAACTCCTAAAGGGTCTCAGTACCAGGAGGTGTGTTATTCCACTATAAATTCAGTTTCATTAGGCCAAACGCTCAGACAAGGCAATACACAACTACCACACTGACTTCAAAGGAAGCTGACAAGTTCTCATCATCTCTCATCATCTGTCCCAAGAGGCTGTGTTTTGGTGTTTTGGAGCAGGGGAGCATGCATGGTTTCATGAACATAGTGCTTTGTAGTCCCAGCACAGAACCAGAACTGGCACTGGGTAAAAGCAGTGACTGGATGTGTATCACCCAAGGTAGCTCACTCTTTAATTATGGAGAAGGCATCAATCAATACTTTTCTGGGGCAGTGGCTGCAGAGAAGTTCCTTTTCTCCACTGCCAAATCATTATCTTTCAACACCTACAGAGCTTCCCGAGCTGTTTACATGAGTGATCTCTTCACTGTGCTGTGAGTGACCAAAGCCAAGCTTTACACACCCATCAAGGGGAGAACAAAGCCCTTTAGATCACACTAAGCCCACCTTATGTCAGTCAGGCCAGGCTCCTGCTGTTCAGTAAAGGCCAGATACTAAGACCTGCTGAGCACCTTCTGTTCAATTTAGCACAAGACTCAAATGCTTGCCAGCTTTCAGGATTTAGCCCCGAGCTAAACTCTATTTTTGTACCCTCATTAGCACAGGAACTTTCTATCTTTCATGCCAGCAATACTTTTCATAAGGATAAGCCTAGAGACACTAATGCTGGCTGATTTAGGAAGAAAGAAAAAAAATCCTTTCTTGTTATTTCTATCAGAACTTTCCTCCTTTTACAAAATGGAATGATCTATTAAGTGGATTTCATCATCTGGAAAATCCACCAAGTGTTTCAGCTGGCAAAGATGGGCCTTGGTCTCTGCACCAGAGTCAGGCACTGCAGTTCTGCCCCTGCTAAGCTCATGTTATCTCTTGCAGGGCCTGTTCCCTGTGTGCAATAACACCACAGTGTCCCTCAGCTGAACTGCTGTGGAAAATCATTGCAGACTGTACTGGCATAGACTGACTGTACTAATCAGTGACTTGGTTTCAAGGTGAGATTCAGGACAGAATTAATATGTTCTATGCAGTTGCTGTTTTTAATAGTTTGAAAAGCTGCATATATATATAAAATAGCACGTTATGTCATGGTTCTATGCATTTTTGCCCTGTGAGAGCAATTCCATAGAGCAAAGATAACACAAATAGCTCTGTGCATCAACTTTCACCGATAGCCAGGCTCCTGTCCCTATCCTTTGGAACAGTTGTGGATGCTGTAGCTCAATAGCCATGCTAAAACTGCACCAAACAAGCTTCATCTTTGAGGTAACAAGGTGAGAATTCACCTTCAGATTGCTGATCTCTATTCAGCAGGTGCCTTTCCATTCTATGCAATGTGATTTGAATGGCCAGAGAAAGAGATCCCACGTGAATCTGGAAAATGGTGGAAACCAGCTAAAATCAAGTAATGCAGACTTTTTTCTCCTCTTACAAAATTTCAAATTTTTCACTGCCTGGCTAAGATTCCACCTGTTTCCACATTCCATAATGTGTCGTACTGATGACAAATTATGTGTTTGGCCCTTTCAGCACTTGAAATGCAGGTGTTTTTCCATCCCATTTACAACCTCAGATGTGGGGCTTGAGAACATGGTTTGAAGGTGTGCACAGTGGTGGTAGGTTGATGTTGGACTCTATGAGCTCAGAGGTCTTTTCCAACCTCAACAATCCTGTTCTTACACAAATCTCCTTCAGAGCCACCCCTCTTTTTGACTGCAGGTGTACAAAGGAAATGATCACTTTTGAGGGCTTCTGTGAAAAGGAAAATGTGACCAGGCAGCACCTTGAGAAGACAGACCAACTATGCTTGCCTTTTATCGTACTACAAAGGAGGTTTTAACAAACCAACAGTGTTTAACAAACACTGTCTGCTCAGCCTTGAATCTACAACTCACAGTGAGTTGTAGATTCACGTGTCTCAGAGCCCAGAAATCTGGGAACTATAATTTGTTTAAGAACCCCAGGGAAAGAGGAAAAAAGCTCCAGGAGCAGCAGCCAAGTGTGACAGAAGAAACCCTGGCTTTCTTCAGGATGAGCCAGTCCTCCCACTCACTCTCATTTAAGCAGCAGCATATCAATTACAGCATAAATTAACTGCCCAGCTGGGTTAGGAGGTTATTAAGCACTGAGAAGCAGTCCAGCCTGTAAAGCTGACAGAGACAGAAAAGACAGAGTCAAAGTTGCACAGGGAACTTGGGCTGGGTTGGATCTTCAATCCTGCAAAAATACCCCCATGAAAAGATGTCTTTTCCAAGCCTTACATGCCAACTTTCAGTTTAAACTGGTATCACAAATCAGCATCAGCTTCCCACCTGCTAGAACTACTGCAGGTTTGGAAATAATGCTTGAGTTAGGGCTCAGAAACACATGCTTGGCAGACAATGCTCTGTCAAAGGCTCTCTGACCTGGAAGATTTCAGATCTCACCTCAGTTTGAATGAGTCAAAGTGCACAAATCTGTTTAAAGGCTCTGTTCAGATCAAGCTGAACAAAATGGATGAATAGCTATTCAACATACAAAACCAAAGTAAACTTTGGTTGCTGTTTGGAAGGCAGAAACCTAAAATTAGATGACAAACTTCTGTTAGTGAGTCCAATTGCTGAAAGTTTGGGGAGGCACAGAATTTAAAGCCTACTGTGAAAAGGATTGATCATACAAAGAGTTCCAATACCTTGGCAGAAAACACAAGGACGTGCAGCTCCAGAGGAAGATGGGGCTAGAATTGGAAATGAAGGCAAGTACTCAATGAAGAAAATTAAAAATTATCAGACCTTCCATCAGGCACACTTCCTTGCTGAATTCCTCTCTGTGGTCTGCTGGAAAAACAGAAGAATGTCCAACTTTGTTTTTAATAATATCTTTTTAAAGAGATGTTCAAATTAAAGCCAGGGCATATGCAGTTGGTAAAAATTGAACAGAAATTATGAAATCAGGTGCAGCCTCCTGACAGCTGCAACTGTCTCAGGGAACTGAGAGATATCAGGCATTTGAAACAGCATTAAGAAATTACTCTCCTGTGGAGGGTGGTATTTACATAAAGTAGTAGAGAGATCAGAGCAGCAGGAAGCTTCCTTTGATGTCAGTGGCCGCTGTCAGATCACTGCACTTCTGAAAGAGCTCACTGTGCTGCTTTGACCTCTGGCCATCTCCTCAAGTGGCCTGTTTGGTTAAAAGTTGTCAATTCCAAAAGGGAGGTCCACAGCTGAGTAGCTATTAGGATTTATAGTAAAACCCCTCCCATTACAAGACTGAAAGAAAAGCCCACATTGATTTTTCAGGTACTATTGAGTCCAAAATAAGAGATATTGCAATAGTACTGTAGCAGATTACTAGATATTTGAGAACAGAGGTACTTCTGTTTCACCAAATGATTATGTATTTCATGATGCTGGTAATAATGAGAGGCTACAAGAACTTCCAAGAGGTTGATTCTCCAAGTAGTTCAGACAAACTTTCAGCTGGCCCAGCACTTTAGTCCCTTCTCCTTGTTAAGTGGGAAGTTTCTGTGAATAATGTCACTCTCTGATTGGCATTGGGAATTGTCTCTTGGTAAAGAGGTTATGTGTGAAGTCAAGAAGGATAGATTAGATGGAAAGAAAGCATGTTCATTTCAGTGAGTTTAAATCAGGCTTTTTGTGATCAGCCAGCAGAAAGGCTGGGTCATGCTTTCCAAGTTCTGTCAAGCCAACATGAAATACTACAGATGAATTTACAATGAAATTATCAGACTAACAGAAATATTTTAATAAAAGTGCCACATTTACATTGAAAGTTCACATCATTGTCACATTCGAAGAGCAGGAAATAGAGATGTGTTCAGATTCTTAGGGAAAAAATCCCAAGCAAACAAAAATGCTGATTACAGAGTAAAATCACAAGTTTGAAATGAGCCCGAGAGCCAGAATTGTATTTAAAGGCTGGTCCTACAAATCCACCCAGCTGACTGGACCTTTCCAAGACTGCATGTTCCCTCTTAGTCACTGTGTTCATCCTTGGCCTTAAGAGACTGCCCATACAGGTTTTCCATGCAGGAACCTGGGAAATTATTGCAATGTGAGGCAGCAGATCTCCAAAATCACAGTTAGTTCGAGTGACAGCTCACAAACAATAACTACTGAGCTGTCACTCAAACTACCAAGAGCCAGGTCAAATATCAACAGGAGAACATGACACATGGAACTCACTGCAGAAGATGACAGATGGTACTAAAAGCTGACCTAAGTTCAAAGGAAAACTACCAACTTCGTGAAAAAAAATCCATCTCTAGGTGATAAAAAGCCACACACTGAAAATCAAAGGCCTGAAAAAAGCTGGGACAAGCCTCACCTAAGGATGCTCCATTTTACCACTCCCTGTGGGTTTATATGTTGGCCAATAAATTGGTTAAAGGTGCTAAGGAAACTTTCCTGCCACAGTTGCCCTTGCCCTTTGTTGTGCAGAGGGTTGGTGCAAGGTCACAGCCCCTCACCTGGGGCTCCAGCTGTTCTGCCCTCCCAGGGACAACCTGCAGCTGCTCACTGAGCCCCCTGCATGAAACGTGTTCCTCAGCAGTGGTCAGGCTGCAGGCTCAAAGCCATCTGGCTCTGAGCCTGGATGGACAGAGACCACCTTGAGCAGGTGTGTTTTTGTACTGACCCACACTGTGTAACCATAAAATGTGGTCTGTTCACCACAGTTGCTCTGTCTGCACACATAATTCTTTCCTATGCTTCCTTAAAACCAGTGAAGATTCACATAAAACAAAAGAGTGGCTTGGACAAACACCCCAAATTACTCACAGAAGACAAGGACTGTTGCAAAGCTTCCCACATCACTACACAAATGCAACTTGAAATAAGAGCAAAGCCACATTTCCATGTTGCCTAGGTTATACAAACATAATAAAGCCAAAGCGCACATTTTCCTGGTGTCCCTGAGAACAGAGAGATGTGATCCTGAAAGGCCATTTCCATGGTTTGTACATTCCCTGGTGGGCTGGCTGCAGCAGCCCTTGAGCAGGACAGCTGTGATATTTCTCACATGGAAAGTGTGTAGGTGTGTAACAGCTTTCCTACCAAAAACCTTTTGGAAAGTTACTAGTGAAAGGAGTGATTACATTTCTTTTCACAGCCCACACAGAGCGAGCAGTAGAAGTCAGCCGCTCTTATTGCCATAGAATCAGGATAAAAACAGTTTGGAAGTAGTTTCCCTAAACTTTAAAAATAGATACATTTCATACAACATTTAGTATAGTCACCCCAAGCTCTGTCTTTGTGCAATAACAGAGACTCAGAACATCTAGGGGAAAAAGGGCTTGGGGTGCCAGACCAATTGGAGAAGGCAAATTCCAATGGTGAAAACATGAAGGACATTGAAAATATGAGGAAAAACAACACTCAAACCTTCCCTTCCAAATCAGCTGTGTTTGACATAGATATATAAAATCAATCAGATGTTACAAATAACAGTTGTAGCTTAAGTACTGGCTCAAAAGTTTATGAGCTGAACGTTAAATCTTCATTCACTCCCTCTCCCCAGGCACCCAAACTCCAAAGATAACATCTAAGACAGCAATCAGACTGCAGCTCCTGCAACATGCCAGGAGGGATGTCCTGATTTTATTCAGAATGTGAAGGGTGAAAGCAGAACATTGTACTCTGCCAGTATAAATCTGAACATAAACCCTCAATATTTTGCTTTCCGACTTAACAGCTGAAAATTAATCCTAGCATTAATTGATGTATCAGCTGAAAAGAATGTAGCAGAGAGGAATCTCGATTACAGAAAGAGCTCTAGGCATAAAACTATGGTACCTGGTAAAGAGCAGCTGAAGTCAAAGTAGACAGGACTTTGTGTTCAATAAGAGGAGCTGCTCCCTGGGCTGCTCCCCTAAATGTTATCCTGAGAGGAAGCATGGCAACCTTGCTTGGGATTTTACCAGTCACCAGCTCCTGCAAGTCCTGGACAAAGACTGGTTTTTCATGAGGACTTTGATATGGACTATTAAGCATTCACCTTTGTCTCTCCCCATGAAGAGGGACGTAGCAAAACTCTATAGATAAGAATACAAACTTGTGTCAAGCTTTGCCACATTCCTAATTATTCTACATTCATGCTCCCATGTGTAGCTCCTGTACATTTCCCCTTGTGTTGTAATTCAGCTGCCTGTCTTCCTGTCTCCCCACTTTCTCCCCTGCTCCACTCTGATAAACTTTTAGCACAAACAACATCTCAGAACTCCATCAGTTCTCCCCCTTATTAACAGGCTGGATGGAAAATTGCAAAGTTTAGGATTTCTTCCTCTCTTCTCTTCACCTCAGCCATGTCCAGACCTCAGCTTGTTTGCATGTTGCTGCTCTAATCTTCAAGAAAGACTTTAAAATCTTTGCCCACTTGTTTCTTGCAACAATTTAGGGTACTGTCACAACCACTGAAGGTGGCACATCACGTTGTTTCAGATGAAGAAACAGGGTTTGCCAATGCTGTGTCAGATTGCTGATGCTCCCAGTTTGGTGACCCTGGACTCTAATCATGTGTGTCAGAGGAATAACCTGGGCAAGTTGAGAAAGAACAACTGGATCCTTCTCAGGCTCAATCTCTCTGTCACCAGAAACCCAAGAGCAGAACTCCTTTACATGTTCCTATAGGACTTGAACTGCATAAAAGTGCAATTCCCTAACTCCTGCTATGCAATAAGCATCTGTTTTCTTGAACCATTAAGATTAAAATCTTGCTTTTCCTCCTGGCTGCTCACAATAAAGTCAACCTCATCTGTGCTGGAATTCTTCATTCCAACATCTGCTATTTGGCACTGACTTGAATTTTAATTTCATCTGCCATGACACTTCAGATCTTTGCAGCTCTGGGAGGTATTGCCAATGCAATGCAAACTTTTCTAGTTTTTGCTAACACATACTTGTCTGCCTCTTGCAAATTCTGCATCCTTGCTGTTGGCCTCTTCTTTTTATCACTGTACTGCTAGATAAAACACAGCTCATTGTTTTGATTTCTATTCCTGAATTTGATAACTCATAGCAAAGGAAAAAAATACTTAGAATTTGGATTTCCCTCCCACTGCAACAGCAGAACACAAACAGGAAATCTGTGACATGTGGAAAGACAAACCAGACATGTAGAAGATGCTGCTTATAGGCAGGAAACCAATAACTAACCAGAACTGCCTTCTCTGGTTCAATAAAAGAGGAGGCCAGAAAAGAAAATATTTTACCCCAAAATATGGCAGATTAATCAAGAAAGAATAATTTTTTAGTGCTTTATTTTCAAATAGCTTTATTACTCTTGCAGCTTTCGTACTGTTCTTTGCTTATCTTAAAGAAAGCTCAAATCCCGCCTTTTGTCTGTGTGACACTGACCTGGTGAAACCTGAACTAGGGATCTCAGGTAATTCCTGTAACACTCAATGCTTCATGAATGTAAACTAGAAAAAAAAATTAAATTGTTTTAGTAACAGAACTTTCCCATTACTTTCTCAAGGTGAACAATAAGAATCATGAAGTTCTTTTTTCCTTATCACTCACCCAATAACCATTTTCGAAATGCATCACTTAAAAATGGCAGTTACCATTTTTAAGTGATGTATTAGCATAAACATTAACACATGTCACTAGCATAAACCAGTGAGAAAACAGGTCATTTGGGATCTTCAGTTTTGTAATATCAATCCAATATAAACAGACCATGTGGAAAGAGTGGCATAACCTCTGTCTAGAATGTAGCAGCTTTTTGCATTTCTTGTTGGCTAGGAAAACAGGAATTCAGAGAGGAACGGGCTTTGGAGGATATCTTAATGGTAGAGAAAAGTTGGGCCAAAGTAGGATCTCTATAAAAGCCTGGTGTGGTATTTTCAGAAATAACATTCATAGGGAGGTACTTGCCTGAATAGCATTCTAAAAAATAAACAAACTTCCCCTCACTCCCTAATGTGACATCAATATCTTAGTTTGACAGGACTATCCTCATTTCTCACACACTATTTCTGCAGGATGAGCAGTGGTAGCTGTTAAGGTCTGTTAAAGCCCCAGAAACAAGAGTAAAGAAAAATTGCTTGAAAGCAGCAGAGACAGTAATCTGACATGAGTCCTCAGAAGCCTCAGTGGATGCTCTGACAGCCATTTCCAGCAGGTGCTTTCAGCAGAGATGCTGTTATCTACCACTGAGCCACGATATCAGATATTTTGTGCTCAAAGAAGAGTGTTGAGCTGCTGTGAAAAGCAGAGACAGCCATTGCTCCTGGGGAGTGGAGGAAGCAATCACATCAAAGCAAGCTACAATGGCTTTCAAAAAGAACTGGAAATCCTGGGGACAATAAGCTAAATTCAGCAGCTGTAGATTCTCTGTACAGCCATGGAGAGGATGCCCAAACTCTCCAGCCCAGCTCACCCACGGCTCCCACTGGAAGCTGAACAGAGGAGACATCTGCAGTTTAACCTGAAGATGATGGCAGCATGTACATGATGCACTCCAGCCAGGGCACAGGCTGTGTTCAAGAAGATATCAAAGACATCAACACCTTTTTCACCATCGTATTATCTTGGTTTGCACTTTCATACTGCACACTCTCTCAAGTCCTGGGTGAAAAAGCTTCAAAAGATGTGATGCTGTTTTATCCTGAACCAAGACTGAGTTCTGTAGGAACACTGACTGTAGTTTAGCAACAGCTCTGCCTGAACAAATAGCATTTTCTATTTTCACACCTTCTTTTGAGCTTCCAGTTCTGTGCAGTGCTATTATTGAAGCAGCAGTTCTGCTGCCTGGGGCTGTGGGACAGGTGGCTACACTTTCATTGCAGGACATCTGCCTCCCCAGAGCCCTTCAGGTTTGGGCTCCAATGGCTCTTCCTGTACCTGGTGATCACCACAACAGAAACACTCAGCTGAAATTTGCAGCCTTCTTGGTCAGCAATACACAAAGGAAATAACAAATGAAATATCATACCTAGTACTCCAAGCCTTGAGCCAAATGGGCTATTTAGCAGAAAAGGAGCAGTTTAAAGAGAGCAGTCTAGCAGTGATCACAATTAGGCATTTGCAAAATTAGTAGGGAAAAATGTATCTGAAAATGTCAGGTGTTATTATGCCCCCTTTGTGAATTCCTAACTCAGGTGTACATCCTGCTTTTTAGCCATAAAGGCTAGAGATACTTACTCAGGGAGAAAAGCCCTTCCTATGCCACACACACCATGGCACACATGATCCTGTTTGGCCCATGATTGTCACTGTGATTGTTTTTTCATGCTACATTTTAATTTTCCATGCCTTTTCTTGCCTATCTGCTGATGTACTCCTTAAAAAGGACAATCTAACCTTCCTGTTGTAGAGACACACATCTACATTTTTTCTTTGTGGTAGTTTTGGTCATTTCTGATAAAGGTTCCCCAGAACTGTAAATATGCACTCTGCTGCATGGAGCTATATAGAATTCTTAGGCCAGCTGCCTTTGCTTCCCCTGAACAGATTCCAAAGAGGACACATGAATAAAGTGTAAGAATTCTGATGATGAGTTTGCAAGGGACAAATTACTGTGCTGGAGGTGAATTCACAGTCCAGACCTGTCAATGCATCTGTTCTTTGCTTACACTGAGTGAGGGTATGCTGGAATCAGCACAGAACTTGTTCCCTAAATTTGAAAAACTAAATAAAACCCAATCTCAGCTTCTGACAGCAGTGTCTTACAGAACTTCAGCCAATTCAAAACCAAACAGCATTTCCATATCTGTTGCAATGTGCAGCTCATAAGATTAAGGACTTCATTTTAAGGGTCTTTACTCTCAAAGGCTTAAAATCCTTCTGATCTGCAGATCTCTGTTATGCCATCTGTCCCTTCTGATTTTCTTCAACAAATGTGGAGTGACACATCCTACAAGCAATAAGGCTTATATTATAAAGTCAGGTAACAATAGTTTCAGTGGTACCCTCTCCCTTTTTTAAAACCAAGGACTAAAATCCTTCCCTTACGAGAACAGATACACACATGCACACTCAGACTTTCAAAAGCTTTCAACAAATACTCAACTTAATACCAAAAAAACCCCTTTAAATAAAGTGTTTTAAAATCATCTGAATGCTTGTCCTATGGGCAGACTGCTTCAGAAGTCCATTTAATGTATCACACCATAATTAGCACACTGCAGATTGGTAACAGACTGTGGGAAGCAGATGTTTCTCTGTTATGATCTTTACAGACAAATCAGAGCCAAAGCTTTCCAAGTGACTCACATTTCCACAGATGTCATGTTCCTTGTGTTGTGCCTGGAAATGAAGGCAAAGCACTGATGACCCCTGGCAGGCTTTGCTGTCCCACCCACACCCTTGGGTGAGGTCAGGGAGATGAAGGTAATCCAGCAGCCACATGCAGAAGGGAAAAGCTCTTCCTCAGAGCCAAGCTGCCATTGATTTGTGTGACATGGCCACATTTCAGGCCTTGACTTCTGCTTATGGCACAAACTTTCATTTTCTTCAAGAGATGAAGATTCTCTTTTCTACCTCATCTTCCCACCTGTGAAGTGTCAACGTCAGTGAAATTTGCAGGTTTCAAGGCAAAGGGATCCAAGATGCTCTTTGTATAGGCTGCTATGTAATTATTGGTACTCTTTTGATTTGGTGATGCTTGTAAATGGGCAGAGTTTATTCTGGGAACCCTCAGGACCCATAGAAATGTCCCTTATATCAACACTTGTGGTCTTAATATGTCTCTTCCAGTGCCATTAGAAAGGAAACCCAGAGTAAAATATGACCAAGCACTTGGAAGATAATTTGTCCCCAAGGAAGCTATGAAGGCTTGGAAGTCACAGGAACCCCATCCTGCCTCAAGTTAACTGCTTAAGCTTATAATACTCATTGCACTAATAGCAGGAATCTGCCTCAGCCATTACTGTCACTTCAGTTTGGGAATTCTGCAAGTGACAGATATCTTGGAAATGGTCTGGGAAACAAATCTTGAACATTTTTCTACTTACCTTGAGAAGGCAATATTGAACTGTCCTTGCCTGGACATTTAATTAAGAAATAATTGAACCCTTTCATTAATTCAATATGCAGTGTAATACAATTGTAAAACATAATTTATATGTTATTTAAATGAGATAGCTATTATTTAACTGCATAAGATATACAACATTTTTTTCTGAAACATTTTCCAAAAAAAAGTAAGGTTTGGACTGTTACTGTTATTATACACTGGGAATCCACATTTACAGTGCAGGCTTAAGAACATAATGAACAAAACATATGAAAAATAATTCAAAGTTGTGCTTTCAAAGTGCAAGTGCTGGTTACTTACTTTGTTTTACCAGGCTGAAATAAGCCTCAGTTTCAAAGATACTAGCAACAAAATCCCTGTTGGCATCAAGAAAGTGAAAAAGAACTTAATAGAAACCTCAAGATTTGGATTTGATAATGTGATTCCTCCTGAAGTGGGAAGAGGGGAGGAATTATTCCTGAATCTTTTTTTTAATGTTGTGTCAATATATATTCTGATGCTTATTGAATGGGAGATAAGTTTAACACAGCTGGTCCCCAGTTGCTAATACATGCTAAAAAAAATGAAATCAAAATCTCCCTTCTCCCTGGCCAAGATTCAGCTCAGTTTTAGAAAACTTAAGAGCTGGAGTGTCTGAGTAAAACTCCTGCCAGAAAAATGACCAAAACAAAATGTGGGAACATCCCCTGCTCTGATATAGGGTTTGCATTTACAGTACATTTTGGAGATTTTTTTCCAATGTGGACTTAAATTACTGAAAATATTTGAGAAATTTTACATTTCAGTTTTCACCATTACAGTTTTTTTTTTTCCCGTACCATGTGAATACTTCCTTTGCTTGCTCAATTTCATCTTCATTTGAACTGTGCCAAATGGAGGAATCTGAGGCACAGGATTTTAAGTGGAAGGGCTGCAGGCAGGCAGCATTTCTGCTCTGAGACATTTGTGAGGACAGACACTGAGCATGGGGAACATCTGAGCATCTTTGTCAGAAGATGCTGTCCCAGAGCATCCCAGAAAGTGAGCTGGAAAGCAGCAGTAGTTGGAAATTTCCACGTGGCACGTAGGAAATCAATCAAGATTTCTGTTGTCAAACTGCAAGCTGATAGCTAAATAACTCCTAGGGTGACACATATCATCCCTCCAGGCTTTCAGTGCTGCTGAACTCAATTTCTGCAGCGCTATCACATCAGCAGCCTTTTTAGGATTGATCAACTCATCTTCTCACCTATGATGAAGCTTCTGGATCAGGAGGATCAGTGAGCTCTGGTTTAGGATAATTCACATGAATTGTTCTACCAAGATTAACAAGAAAAGGTAGTTTATAGACTTAAGTGCTTTGCTGAACTGGGGCCAAAGCTTTCTAAAGTATTTTAACTTAAAGAGAGACAGAAGTCAGAGCTTTGAGCTTTTACTCTGCAGCATTAAATTGTATTACAGAGTTCTGTTTCCAGATCCCTTCCTTCTGAATTGAAGCCAAAAAGCAGATACAGGCTTGCCCAGAAAACAGCAGTGTTTGTTACTTGTCCAAGGTTTTCCTCCATCTTGTGCCATTTCATATCTTCCCTTTAGTTTATATGGCATTGTGACATCCAAAGTTCAGTCCCATTTCCTTAATGGAAAAAAGTAGGAAACCAACACCCTAGTGCCAGTGCCCACATCAACAACTAGACATCTCCCTCAAGCCAACTATAAATGTTTTCTGGGTTTTTTTTAAGAGCAGGATTGCTCACTAACTTTGGTAACAGTACTCTCCTCTGGCAGCATATGTCATCAGCCTCTTACCATGTCCATTCACACCAGAGATACCTGTGTGGATCTCTAGAGCATTCTAAAATAGATCTGACAACTAAATCAGTGTTTCCAAACCTGAGGTCACTCATCCTAATGGGCTACTTCCTCAACAAAATATGTAATCAGTAATCTTTGGAGCTGCATGGATTTTGAATATGTTACGAGTGCAGGATTACTGTCCCGTTCTCTTTCACTTCTGAACCTGCAGCATTTCCAAACAAGATTATTACTTCAGCATTATGCCAAGCCATAATCACATGAGAAGCTGGAGTTTTCAGAGCCATACTTAATAGCCAGATTTTGCAAACACCATTCTGGAGGCTGCAGTTGTGTGTAGGATCTCTAAGCTTTACGCTCTCTTTGAAAAGCTGCTCAGGTGAACCTCTTCAGGAGAAACTCCTGCTGCATTTTCAATGCCCTGGTAAGCAAAGAAAAAAGCAGGGCTTTACACAAAAATGGGGCAGAGGACACCTGACATAAAATGGTCCTTCAAAAGACTATAAAATGACAGCAAAAGTACTTACACCGTCAAAGAAGCCACTTAAAATACATGGATGTTGCCTGAACCTGGGAAAAGATCTTTGTGTTTCCACTGAACTAAATATTCAGGTCCATGAGTTCTGCTGCCTGCCAGGCTGCCTTGCTGGTCCAGTCAGTGACATTGCTCTATGCCACTTTGGAGGAAGAAGCAGGAATGGGATGTGTGTGTGTGAGAGGTATCAGAGATATAAATTATAGGGGGGAAATAAATAAACAAACACACAGGACAGCCTGGGGAAGAGGACAAAATTTCCTTTGAGACAAAGGCTCAAGAAGTTTTCTATAAAAAATCTGAAGCCTTCCAGATTTCAGGTAGTAAGAGAAGTTTGTATAATGGATGATCTTATCCAGAAAGGAAATGCCTCTCTAATGTGTTCATGATGAGATAATTTAATAAGTAGCACATACTCTATAAAACTAATTTGTGTAAAGAGGGATGGATTTCAAACCTCTTCAATGAGTTTACCTTGAACAGCAGTTACAAAATAGAAAGCTCTGAGTGACTGCAGAGGAAATGATCTCTGGGCTTTTAGAATGAATCTCTAGATTCTTAAACAACTAATGTTTTGTTAATTAGCATACCAATACTTCGTATTGATCTCCCTTATTTTTATAAATTACTGTTTGTTTCACCACCACTTCTCAAGAGAAACACTTGTAACCTTGAACTACAGCAGTTTTCATTAAACTGGACAGAATATGACAGGAACTGACAGATGCCCTAAACTATCACTCTGACACTATACAGAAATGATACTTATAAACTGCAATCAGTAAGAACAAAGAAGCAAAGTTAAACTCCCAGAGTTAGACAATATAAATATTAAGATAATCTGGACACTTAAGCAAGTTTCAGTCTTCAAATCTGCCAGGTTCAAAAGCAGCTGAACTTAACCTCTGCTGAATGCTATAATCTTATCTAAACTGAGGATTAGTTCTCCAAGGCATGTTTGGACAACATGTCTGATGTCAGCCAGGGTTAATATATGTCTGTTACAACATCAAATAAAAAATAAGAATAAGAGTTACAGAGCCAGTAATGGTGATGTTGCTTTAGTGGTTGCAGGGCCAATTGTTACCTTGGTTCCCTCACCCATCCTTTATCACCCCAGGCCAGGGGACAAGTCTAACATCAGTACAACTCATTTTGGACATATGTATGGTGAAACAGCAGACAGAACAGAGAAGAATTTTTGCAGAGGCTTTTTTTCCTTACAGATTTCCTAACTGGTTCAATGAGGAAAATATTATATAAAAAATACTCTCCACAGCACAACACTAGGGACCACCATCCACCTAAGAGAGAGCAAGTTAGGACCCTTGTTACTGCTAAATTCACGACTGTCCAAAATCAGGACCTGAGCTGCTTTCTGCTTCTTACAATCTCATACTTCACTTTCAGCCTATGCTATCTCTTATCTCTTTGGATAATCAAATGATGTCCATTAAAATAAATGGATGCCTGCAGGCATAACTATTTTTTTGCATTATAGTAGACTACTTACCTCATAAGTTTTGTATGAATTGACCATTTACTCCCCCTACTATAAGAAAATGCCCTTCATCTGAACTTCTTTGTCTCCCTTCAAAACCCAGAGAACTGTCAAGAAAAAGGACAAATATCTCATTTCTAAGCCCAAAAATTTCCACACATTTTATGATTTTCTCCTCCTAAATAGTTTGTTCCCAATTAGAGAACTGCATTAATTTCCCTGCAATCTCAGCTACAGATCACAGAAAGCCATTAGCAACCTCAGCAGATGATGGAGCCCGAGGCATCCACAGACCCAAGATGGAAAAGGTTGATTTTTGAATGGATCAGGGGGTCAGCTGCTGCTGCTGGCTGAGAGCTGCTCAGCCTGGCTCCACAGAGCAAAGTGCTCAGGCTGTGGGAAGTGGGCTGGGTGCATTTTTCCAAGTAAGTTTTCCTGTCAGAACAGGCAGGTGCAGGAGCTACTGCAGACAGTGACACCTGACAGGACAGAGCGTGACTGTGCCCCCCACCAAAGGGACACACCCATGGTCAAGCACCAACTCTGCCTGTGCCAGCCCTTATGGCAAGAATATGAAGCATCTCCAAGTTTCTCCTGACCTTCCCAACAAGCTGAACCAAAGCATAATGTGATTTCTCCTTCCCTTTTTCCATTTCAGAGAATGACTAAAATCCATTGGATGTTTCTGTTAATCTGGAAGAGAATTAAGAGCACTCACTGAACACAAAAAGAAGGGCTTTAAAAACTTGTTTTGTTTGAAGAATGTATGACGCAAGGATTGTTAAAAAGAGAAACCAAGACAGTGTCTTGTCAATGTACAGAACATTGACACAAATTTTTTTATATCTAGTTTGCTCCCCCTCATCTCTTGGTTATTGTGGCAATCAAGTAATCAAAACAATGAATCTTCCTGTCTTCATTTCAAAGTATTAAGCTTCTTAGAAGTAGCTGTTCCATTTCTTTCCTAGAAAAATATTTCTGGGTTTTATTCTAGTTACATTTCAGCCTGAGAATTTTTTTTCAGGCTGCAGCTGACTCACTACCTATAAAACTGCCACTGTACTGCCATAAGGCTGCAAATTCAGGGAGTACCTCTTGCTGTCTACAGGAAAGAAAAATACAAAGGTAAAACCATCCAATTTTATCTCACTATAAGAACACACAGAAAAATATTACCTAAGCACTTCTTGAACCTGGCATTCTCAGCTCAAGAGACAGGTGCTTGACATGACATTGCTACAGTGAGAATGTCTGCTCAACACCCTTTGCAAGCCATACAACTACAAGAAGGGAAATTCAGAACAAATTTAGGAGGAGAATGAAAAGAACTGAAACTTGCCCTGAGACCTGTTTGCCATTATTGTCTGTAAATAATCCAGACAGGCCTCTGGCCTCTCAAGTGAGAAAAAACAATCTGTGACCAGGATTTCAGTGCTGCTTTCCGAGACACTGGCAGAGGAGGAGAGAAAGCAACAGATGGAGCCAGTGACTTGGGGAGATTTAAGCCTCTTATTTGCAAGCAGGATTACAGATTGAGAAGGGCCACACTTCTGTCCTTCCCTCCTAGGGAGTTTAGCATACAAACAGTATTTCAAAGCATCAAAAGCCCTGTGGTTTTTCTGATGGGTACATATGCAGTGATTATTACAGGGGAATATTGCACAGCTGAAAAGTAGTTGCATTTTACACTTTATACTGAAAAACTATTAAACCCCCTCCATCTGCAAGCAATGCCCCAGAGGTAGCAATTCTCTGTTGAAGTCAGTGTTGTGAACAGGTTCACTGTGGATACTCTTTCTCTGACCTGACATTTGGAATTTTAGGTACCCACCTACATCAGGTTCATTGCTGGGCAGCAGCTGCTTATGTGTGTGACCCACAGGATTCCCTCATGGACCCACTCTGGCCAGGATGAAGCCCTGCTCTTTTCCAAAGAGGGCAAACAGTGAGAATTAAGCAATACTACTGAATGTCCTGCTACTCGACTGCAACACTGAACCAAAACCTCCGCTCCTCTCCTCTTTTGATGAAGTGATTCCCTTTTATGTCTTTTAAACCTCCATGCTCCCTTCAAAACCTGGATGGTCAAGAAACCCCTAAACAGTAAGTTTAAGGTGGGATGGGCAGCATGTGCTTGCTTGTTATCACAGATCCCTGAAAAGCCAACAGACCACCAGGTGTCCATTAGAAGGAGACAAAAACCTGTTTTTCCAGAGCTGGATAGAGCATCACAGTACAATGATAACAACACGTTTAGGCTTTCACTTGGATCCTCAAACTTGCTGTGTAAGAAATAAGCAATGCAAACCCTGCAGATTGTGAAGTAATGGATGGATGTATTTTACAGCCATGAGGGTGGGAAGAGGAAAGGTCTCTGTTCAATTACACTGAACTAATTTCATTTCTGAAAGTGCCATCCTTTTAATCCTGTCTTCCTTCAGAGAATAATCCTGCATTGCCAAAGCCACGCTCTCTAGGTGAATCTCTCACTTGAATTAGCAGTTTCAAAGCCAATTTCAGTACAGCCAGTGCCAGATCTGTGTGTGAAATTTTCCAAATTAATTTAAAACAGCCATCTTTCAGCAGTCAAGAAACCAGTTAAACCAATGAGACTGTGAGGATTCATCAAGACTAATTAAAAAGTTAATTTTTGATTTCTGAGTAATTTTACATCTTCTCTGTTACTGTTTGAAAGTTACAGGTTGTAACTGGAAACAGAGGTCCAAGAAACTTGGCCTAAATCGCACTTTCAAAATAAACAAAGAACATCCCATCAGCTTTCTTTTATCCACAGGAGAGAGCAGCCACACAGTGCTGAGAGATAATTCACTGCACAAATGAAAATAGGTGATGGTAATTAAATTGTCCAGCTCTCACTTCCACACTGCCACCGCAAAACCAACCTCAAACCACAGTGTGTGATGACAAATAACCTGCTGCAGTTCATTCCCCTGCTTTCAGAGCTTCCTCATTACTATTCCAAAAAGCTAAAATGGGGCTGGACCCATAATTAGCAGTTTCCTCTCTTCCCTTGCATATACACAAAATGTAATTGATTACTTGCCAGCCATCAAGAGCTATTCCAGTGCTTACTTGCCCACAGCCCAAAGGAACCTTCATCTTCAATCTTGTGGCTGTTGTGTTTCCTTTCTCATGTATATTGCTCAATTCCTTTTTCCTAAGCCTGACTTCTCTTCTAGCCATCTCAGCACTTTGCCCTTAAGTTGAAACTTATCTAGAGACTGCTCTTTCTCCCTTCTGACAGGCCTTTTGTCCCGTTTTATAAAGTTACTGCTGCCCTCATTTTTACTGTTCCCTCCTTTCTTCAATTACCCTTCCTACTCCAGGAAGGCGTGTGAGTTGGCATTACAAGGTGTTTGACCAAATTAGAACATAAAACATGTTCTGTGATGCTGTGAGACTGGGATTCAGGTTCCAAACTACCTTGGCTCCAGTTATATTCTTAGGAATAAGCTTGCTTGTCTGCTGTAGATCTCCACTCCATGGCCTATGAACAGAGCCAAGATGCTTGGCTGTGGCTTACATGCCTATACATGGACACCTAAGTTTACTTGCCTTAAAATACAATCCGAGTGTCTTAAACAATATCTAAGAGAGATTTCTCATGACACAAGTGGGAAATAATCCCTAAGTGCATTTAATTCCATAGCCGGGGTTCCACAGAGATCAGGTGTTGGCCTATGGTTTTCAAACACCAAAAAAACCCTAGGAAGCATAGAAGTAAATAGTTATAAACTTGTAAATAATTAAAAAAATATGAACTCTTACTGTTGGCAAAAGATTTGGCAATTAGATGGCTTTCTAAACTAAAAATGATACTGTAAAACCAAATTAATTTCCAGATATTCTATGGGCCATACACCCACAGACTAGATTGCAGTTTTTCCAGTTCTACAGCGCATGAAGAACTCATTTCACTCCTGAAACACTTTTCCTTGTATTCCCCTCTTCAAAACCCTTCAGTGCAGCAGCAATTGCCTTCACCTGTTCTGTAATGCTCTTTTAAGGAGAGTTTCTTTCTAGCCCTATTCCCTCCCTGTCTTGAAATATGCTCTGCCTATTTTGGGAAAGGCTTTGCTGAGCTGAGCTTTGTCTTAGTTCTTGCTGCAGCACAACTGCCTGCAAACCTCTCTTCTTCCCAAACCCCATTAGGAAGCCTCATAAGCTCTCTCAGCTGATCTTCATGGCCACACAGCAGGTTGAAGAGAAGAACACTTTGCACCTTGGCAAATTACCTATAAACACCCAGCTTTGCAGCATGCTTGTTTGCAGCATGACTCAAACCCCAGAACTCTTACACAGCAAGAAAACAGCCTTAAGAACAGGATTTATATCTGACAGGCATCGGCATTTTCTTAGGCTTTAATTTCTTCAGAACTTCTTTTTTGAACACAGCAAGGGAAACAAGCCTCAACATCAAAAAGAGTTTAGCACACAGGACTAATTTGATTTGTGTTTGCTGCAGCATTAGCAGCGATAATGACAGTTAACAGACACACCACTCTTCTAAGTCTCTTTGATAAACTAATCCTTTACCTCTTTACCTCCTTTATTTTCTTAATGCTTCTTCTGTTCTTAAAACTTCTTGGGAAAGGAGGGTGCTTGAAGCAGGAGATGCTTAGAAGAGTGTTGTGTGTTTGATGACAGCAGGCATCCTAAAGAATGTTTTTACTTTTCCATGTCAGACAGGACATGGAAATTATCAATTTAACTCTCATGTCAAATTATTGTTTCACCATAAACATTGAGTATGGACCTTCAAGATATACATTAATTCTAGATATACATTTATACATTTATGCTACTTTTAGAAGTATTAAACTTAAATATTAACATTTCTGCAAAGACAAACTAAAAACCAGCCAGTGCTGAAAAGCCTTCTCTGTGTGCCTTGTCACAGGAACTTAGATATTAATTCAGTTACCTGCAACATTAAATGCACTGCAATTACCAAAATCTGACATTCACTAGAGGGTTAACAAAAGCTAACAAAATGAACTATTCTGACCAGAAAGGTCACACTCTCCCAGGGCAAACCAGTGATGAGCAGTGTTCCTCAGGAGTCAGGCAATGTTAAATACCTGAGACATGACAGTGGCTTTGAAGGCACCCTCAGCAAGTTTGCTGGTGACACCGAGTGCAATGGACCCTTCAAGGGAAGGGATGCCATCCAGAGGAACCCTAACAGCCTTCAGAGGTGGGTACAAACCCCATGGAGTTCAACAAGGCTGAGTACAACGTCCTGCATGTGTGTCAGGGCATTCCCTCTAATTTTGTTACCTTCCTGTTCATAGACCCAGTGTGTTTTCCTTTACAAAACATCCCTGCTTTCTTTGTTGTCTCCCCATCTCCATTTTTGCACTTGCAGGGCTATGCCATGCTACAATTTCAGTGCTGTGAGTCCTCTCTTCTGCTCTAGGCTAAACACCCTGATGAATGGACAGAGCTCATTTCATCCTTCCTCTACCTGAGCAATACAAAAGTTAATAGAGTAGCAAAAAACCAAACAGACAAACAAACAAATGAAAAAGCAACAACAACAACAAGCTGGTGATTTCTAACACTTGGATACCCATCAATTGCCTGTCTGATTTGATAAAAACCTTTTCAGCAACTGCCATCACTGAATGCAACTTGAGATCATCAATGCTTACTGTAAAAATTCTGCACTACTCTCTCTCTTGACAGATATTATTATCCATCTTCCTTGGGGCTAAAATTTCCATCTAACAGTATCTGTAGCCTGAAAGGATTATTTTTGGTCCCTGCCTTCCCCTTCACTTGCCTGAAGGGAAGAAGCTAAAGTCCTGTATGCACATAATTAGATGTATTTCTACTCTTTAAAACATTGCAGGGGCACTTTCTGTTAGATTTTTAATGAGATTTGTTCAAAGAAAGGCAGCAACATCAGAATTGTTTAGTCTGACATGCAAAGTATGGGTCCTAAATAGTGAGTTAGATCATCATTTCTCTCAATTAAACTCTGGTGGTTTGCTTTAGATGGACCATTCACATTTGTATCACAGAAGCTCAGTTGGATAGCCTTCCTCTACTATCCTTCCTAAAAATTACCCTGCGGTCACAAGGCTGGATAACCTGGTTTACTTGCACCTATTGTAATGTCATGACTTCATGGCAGTTACAGCTATAAACTTCTACATCCTAATTTACCATTTCAAAACTAGAAATACAAAAGCCACCTTCTGAAATAGGAGAAAACAAACTATGTCAAAGAGGGAACCCTGTAACCATTGGACATATAACTGCTCCTCACTTTCAGCAGACATTTTTACAGAGGATCATGGTTTTCATTATCACTGTTTTGCCTCAAGAGAAATCTAGATGCTAAAAGAAATTATAGCCTTAACCAAAACCAGCAGGCATCAACCACTTGTATCTCTGATAAAATGCTTTTTTCTCTGAAGTGCATCCGGGAAGCTGCCTATAATTGGAAACATTAGAGGAACCACACAAGAAAATGCAGCTTGAGTGTCCCACAACCATTTTCACGCAAAATGTACTAAAAGCCTGCAGCTAAGAGCTCAATACTTAGAGGCTTAGCCATTTAGGGGAAAAAAAATGCAAGCATATCTGCACCTTTCATCCATCTCTTTACAATGTGTAAATGAATGCCTCTCCTCAAGACATTTAAGCCATCTTTCAGCAGAATAACTAACATTTTAATAAAATGACCTCTCTGCCTCAAAAAAATTTCATTTTCCCCCCAACCATGATAGCATATCATCACATTACCCAGGATGTGTTAGACTTGGTGTTAACTACTAAGTTCACCAGGAGAAGCAAGCAAAAGAAAGATTTTATCTAATAAGATATTCAAATGTATTGAAATAAAACCATTTCTCTTTGGTGGTCATAGGAAAGCTCACCTGCATCCCATGACTGTTTCCAGAAGGTTTAAAGAAAACAAATGTTTCATCATAACTAAAGCCAGTTTACTCCCAGTCACCTTTCTATAGAGGTCTTCTTGCTTCAGCTACAGGAAGCATTGCAGGCTCCCATCCCAATGTGGGATCAGGACCACCTGGATCTCTGCACAGCTGGCTGTAAGCAATCCAGGAGTGTATGGAGGACAATTTCCTGCTCCAGGTATGAGACAAACCAACCAGAGGACAAGCAAGTACCACAATATTTTCTTGTCCCCAATATTCAAAGGAGACATTGTGAACAGACATTGACTATTTGTTCATGCAATTGCTCTGATGCAAACCATCCTCAGGCAAAGTCTTCCTGATCTCCATGAGCTCATCCAGTGTGGCCATGTGTGACATGAAATCATTGGAACAGGCGTCCTCACTCTTGGTCACTATTTAATGTAACAAATGTACTGATATAATTTTTGAAGCTCGCTTCAGAAATTTGGATACCACCTCCAAATCTGAATATATCCGGGGATTTCTCTCACAAAAAGGGTGCTGAGACAGACTTTTGCTGGCCTTGCCTTCCCCAGGCAGAACATCATCTGCATCACCAACAATGGGATTAGATTATTTTCTTCCCATAGAAAGATACTCTCATCTACTTTTAGGAGCTCACATCCCAAATTTAGATACCATTTCCAGAGCTGAATGCATTAGGGATTGCTCCTGTACTAAATGTGGCAGGAAAGAAAGCTGGTGCTGGTTGTTATCTCCCCTGGGCAGCACATACTGCACCACTCACACTGGGCTGGTTCTGTCCTGTCACCACTGCCAGAAGCCTCCTCCAAAATTTGGGTACCACCTCAAAAATGATCTCATGAAAGAGCGTGACAGCTAATTTATCTGAATTTTGGGAGTAGGATCCTGAAAATAATGGCAGTACTTTTGTTTTGTCAAGGCGGACTCCTATCCAGTCTTGGTGGTGAAAATGATAGAATGCCCAGGGGAGGAAAAGGCCTTCAGCTTTCTATCCCGGTACGTTTTGTGTGGAAGCAATCCTCCAACATATTCAGTTTTGCAGGTGATATCCCAGTTTGGCTCTAGTGGAGCATTCTGTGTTGGATCTTGGGTCTGCAAGAGCCAAATAAGTTATGGTGCATAACATCAGCAGGAAAGTGCATAGCATCAGTTTTTGTGATGCAGTTCAAGGGGCATGACTTAAAAGAGGAGCCTTCAACCCAGGCACATGAACGAGGTGCAAATTAAGGGCTGTAAATAGAAGGTCAAAGTCAGCAAAAGCCTTTTGTCCTGGCCCATTTTATTTGTCAGTAATGTCTAGACGTTTTCAACCTTGGATCTGCACTTTGGGTTGGTTAGAGAGAAAAATGGCACATTTAATTCATTTGCAAGTACACAGCGGCATCTGGTGGAGCTGAACGGGGACAGGGAGAAGGTTAAATACATCACTTTTTTGTTGTTGTTGTTGTTTGATTTGTTTGTTTGTTTGTTTGGGTTTTTTTTTTGTCCTGGCACCTTCAGAGTGGGAGCAGTTCGTTGAGGGGTTCAGTTCAGTTCGTTGAGGGGTTCAGTTTAGGATCTTGGCACTGCGAGAGTGAAGGGGTGTGATCCTACACATACCTGGCAAGGAAAATGGGTATTCTTCATGTTGGGGGTACAGTTTACATCCAAAAGGGAATAGGTTTTGCTGGCCTCTACCTCTCCTTGCCAGCCTGTTTTCTGCACCTCCCTGAACTTTTTCTTTGGGCATGTGCCGTTGCTTCTTGTTACATAACTTGCCAAAAAACCCCTCTGTAGTTCTCTTTATCTGTTTCTCCTCTGGTTCCAGCTACATTTGTCATCCTGTGTACATACCGTTACATTTTTATATCTTTTTTCCTGGTCAATCTCTAAGCTTGGTTCAGCATCTTCAAAACTGAATAGAACTGAAAATTTATATTCTCTGTGTTATTTACCAGGGGATAAAGGACAAATGTAAGGGAAAAAGCGAGGGAAAAGTGAAGTAATTGGGTTTTCAAGCATGAAGTAATTGGCTGCTCATGAGAAATTAATTGTAAATTTATTAACACCTTTGTGCAACAAAAGAGAGACATTGTCCTGCATATTGAGAAAACATCTGGCAGAATCAGTCCCAGAAAAAAGATTTTCAGGGTCTGAAAAGTCACAGTCCTGAAAGAAAGGCAACTTCAGTATTTCTAAGAATTGCCTTCCTTTTTACAGACACAACTTTCCCCAGTGGAATTCTGTACAGAATATAATAAATATAATAAACAGAATATAATAAAAACAGAATTACAGAATATAATAACATAATAACAGAATATAATAAAAAAATCAGCTTCTGAAAAGAGCAGGAGAGGAGGAGAATTGCATCTAGAAAGGCTTTTCCCACCCTCTGCAATGAGATGATTTGATTGCAGGATATCTCCTCACTGGTGGATGTGTGGGCTGTGAAACTGTGGGCATTGAACTCCTCTTACATTTTAAATTCATGATGTTGCTCACACTATTTAAGGAATCTGATGTTCTTAATTTAGCAAAATGGGTGTAATTTCTGCAGTTTATCTCAGTACAAAAGACTGGGATCAACCCCCCATCATTTGCAGTGAGAATAAAATATATTCCTCTCTATGGATTTTATTCCCTTCCATTTTGTTCCATTGTATTTAATTCCATTAAATTCCACACCATTCCATTCCATTAAATTCCATGCCATTTCATGATGGTCCATGTCCATTCAACTCCACTCCACTCCACTCCACTCCACTCCACTCCACTCCACTCCACTCCACTCCGCGCCAATCCACTCTATTCCCTCCATAGTGTTTTTCCATTCCTCCATTCTATGAGGTTTCACTTAATTCCATTTTATATTATTCAATTTCATTTAATATCACTTAATTATATTCCATTCCAGTAAATTTAATTCCATTAAATTCTATGCTGCTATATTATGTTTCATTCTATTCCATGCCACTCCATTCTACGAAATTCCATTCCATTCCAATCTATTCCATGCCATGCCATTTTAAGATGTACCATTGAAAACCATCCACTCCATTCCATTTTGATTTCAATTAATTTCCTAACATTCCATTGCATACAATGCCATTCCATTCCATGTCATCATGTGCTATTCCTTTGCAATATGTTCCATTCCATTTCGTCCCTTTCCCTGTCTTTCCATGTCTCTCTGTTCATTTACATTTAATTTAATTCCATTCTGTTCCAATTTATGAAATTTTATTCCATTCCATTCCATTCCATTAACATTCTGTTCCAATTTATGAAATTTTATTCCATTCCATTCCATTCCATTAACATTCCATTCCATTCCATGAACATTCCATGAACATTTATTGCATTCTGTTCCATTGTCTTGTTTCATTCAATTTCATTCGGTATTGTTTCATCCAATGCATTCCATTCCATTCCATTCCATTCCATTCCATTCCATTCCATTCCATTCCATTCCATTCCATTCCATTCCATTCCATTCCACTCCACTCCACTCCACTCCACCCCATGTCCTTTCCATGTCCATTCCACCCCACATCCCTTCCCTTCCCTTCCCTTCCCTTCCCTTCCCTTCCCTTCCCTTCCCTTCCCTTCCCTTCCCTTCCCTTCCCTTCCCTTCCCTTCCCTTCCCTTCCCTTCCCTTCCCTTCCCTTCCCTTCCCTTCCCTTCCCTTCCCTTCCCTTCCCTTCCCTTTCTTTTCCTGGAATGGAATGGAATGGAATGGAATGGAATGGAATGGAATGGAATGGAATGGAATGGAAGCCAGCCTCCTTTCTGGCTGCACTCACTCTGAGCCCCACACCAATCTATTTCAGAAGCAGAGGAGATGTCAGGGAGCGAGGGCAGGATTTGTGTCCCTGCCTGTCTGAAGTGCTCCCGGCTGCAGCTGGTGCTCGGCTGCCGAGAAAGCCGAGAGAGGCGAATCTCCACAGGATGGCAGTAAAACCCAGCGCGTTCCTCATCCATCTTTGGGGTGAGGATAAAAAGGACTTCAACACACTTTGTGCTGCATTCAGCTCCTGGACTATTTCTAGGACCACAAATGAATTGTTTGCCATCCTAGTGCTTTGGTTTTCTAAGTCAAATTTGTATATGTGTGTCCAGGCGTAGTAATGGCATCTCCAAGATCAAGCACAGGAGAAGACGCATAATATCAGCCAAGTAATCCTAATTCCTGTCTGCCCACCTACTTGAAAAAAAGTGCCCCAAAAGAATATCCCTCTTTCTCAACCCTGAAGCTGTGTAACTCTGTCCTTCCTTTCAGTCCTAGCTGCATGGTAAAGAAGGAAAGCTGAGGTCTCCTGGCAAAAGCAGCTGGGGTTGGGATAGAAAATCAGGCAAGAAAGAGAAACTGCAGAATCGAAAACAGGAAGCAGGAAAGACAATATTTTGAAGAATATGTAAAACAAACCCAGAATCCCCAAACGCTTGAAAAAGAGCGAAACACATAAAAGCTGATGTACAGATAACTACAGCCAAAGGGAGGGCAGAAATGAGAAAACAGGAAGGAGTTAAAGGCCTGGGTAGTCTCTGGATGTACAAAAGTCTCACTTATTTGTTGGAGAATGGTGCTTTCCCTTGAGCTGATCGATCACTCACTTGCCAGCTGAAGAACAGACAGGTGAGCTCACTGACAGGTTTGATTGCCCAGATTCTCTGCAATTCACATCACAGAGTACTGACAGAGGAAGGACCAGCTTTCAAAGTAGTCAAAAAGCTCCACTGAGCAGTGGTGGGTGGGCTGCACTTGCTGAACAGGAGGTGGTTGTTAGCAGGTCATTTATGTCATTTCTCTGTCCTTCCTGACTTACCCAGTCTCTTGCCCATCGTTTATGTCTTGTTTTATCTGAGTAAATGGCAAAGTTTCTGGGTCAGGGACTATAATTTTCTATATATGTATACACAGAGTTCTGCTCCTAATTTGAGAGCACCATGTACTTACTCTAAAAGTTTATGTGATAGATCTGTCAAGGATCTGAGAGGACTGCAGGGAGACAATAGAGGGATTTGGAGTCAGCATGTGGGTGTGCAGGAGACACTTAGGGTCTTGAGAGTGTTGCCATTCCCGAAACTGGGCCCCTCTTGGCAAAATTAGGACACATGATGCCCAACTGCAAATCTCACCTGGGTTTTGCATCCCTGTCTGCACCATTACTGCTACCTGCAGCTGATTGAGCAAAACATTCCTGTCTTCATTCTTACCAGCATCCACACTGTATTCCTTTGTTTTCTGTTTCTTACACATGCAGGCATGTAGAAACTTTTGCCCACAACTGCCAAGTAGCCAAACCTTTTTGTTCTGCATTATAGATAGAAAAAAGTCCTGATAAATAGATTTGTTTGCAGGACTGTCTGCCTAGCATTGTTCTGGGATTTTCAGTTGCAGCAAGTAAATTCTTGATGGGCTGTTCCAGTGATTATAATCATAACAAATGAGAAGTTTAACTGCAGTAAATGGCAGGTGTCTAAGCTGTAGGTGTGGCAATTTAACCATTTAATCCAGCAAGATTACAGTGTCTGCTCTTGAATATCTAAGTGCTTGAGTATTTACATAGACAAATGTCCTGCAGTTCAGAGAGTACCCAAAATGTTAAGAACTGGAATGGATTGCCCTCCTTGAAGAAAGGTAAAAGATATACTATGTATGTGTCAGCTGAGGGAAAGGAAACATTCCCTCCATGATTCTGAAGGAAGAGCATAAACTTGAACTACAAATTATTTAGTGGGCTCTGGGGAATAAGAAGAATAATGAGGTATACACATATATATGTATAAAACTCAACAGTGGGATAGGGATGAGGAAATAGGAGAGAAATAGGGGAGATTTTGTGCATAGGAGAGACTAGAGCTGTTCAATACTTTGTGCAGGCTGGGTCCTGAATAAGGCTCTGAAGTTTAGAGAGCAAGGTTGCAAGTCAGGGAATTGCAAAGGATTTGGGTCAGCATGATTTTAGGGAACCTCAGCATGCCATCAAGGGGGATGTGGGGTCTTGTGCAGTGTTTTTAGGGACTTTGCCAGCCTGTCTAACAGGGGACCTCATCTGGAGCCACAGACCTGCAGCCAGCCCTGTCCATGTGCTGAGCTGCACAGCTGTTACAGTGCCTGGATGTGGCCCTGGGGAAATGTCCCAGGAGCTGCTCCTGAATTGCTCTGACCTAGGAGATCAAGCAGGTGATGCTGAGGAGCTATTTGAGACTTTACATCCGTGCACGTTTGTCTATGAATGTAGCTGCTCTCACAGACGTTAAGAAAAGTTCAAGCTGTGGCTCATTTTGTAACTGAGCTGGTTGCCCATGACCTGCTTGCTTTGATGGCTGGTTACTTGTAAAGTGTGGTTTGCCTAAATCACTTGTTTTATCTCCTTGCTATCACTTGTTTTATCTACTGCTTGTTTTGCTAATAACCCTTCCGAATAAGAAAGTTAATGATTAGCAGCTAATATATAATTACAGAGTGAATGTTCTGGCAAGAATTTTATGAGAGAATTTGCAGATAATACAAGTGTTATTCTATAGCACCCTTGCTTCTTGTCTCTATCAAGCATTTGAACTCTTTTTTTTTTTTTTCCCCCAGAGGCAACCAAGACCTGAATTTCTTCGTTTTGGTTGTTGATGGGAATGCAGTATATTCTAGGAAAGACAGAGTGTGACAGCACTTGCTATGCACTGGGATCTGACATAGTGCTGTTTTCAGACTCAATTTTTCTTCTGTCAGGGTGGTAGGGGAGAAATAAAATGTTGTAGGATATTGTTGAGGCTGGTCATCTTGTACCACATGATAATTACAAGGAATCATGTTTGACACAGCACATGTTGATCTTTGGATTATTTATCTCCTATTGGTGTTTGATCAAAGAGCAAAATCACTCCCTGCCTTCTGTCAGGAATTTTGGAATCTAGCCACAAATTCATGCAGAGAGAGTTTCATTAAAAAATTGTATGCATGCAAGAGCAAGGTATGAAGTCAAACACAATATTAGAAAACAAAGATCTTATTTAGGAATTTGTGGGAATTTTGAAATATTGTTTACTTTCTAATGGATCCAGAGCCAATAAAAGGTTTTTTGAGTAGTCTGTTTATTGAAGAAAATTCATTTGAGGGTCAGAACCTTAATGCTGTCTGTTAAAATCTACTTTTGGTAGATGGCATGGAATTAAAGAAATTTTTATGACGTCCTTTTGAGGGCATAGTGGAGGCAGTACTTGCAGCTGGTGCTCATCAACGTGCAGGAGATGTTTGGCAATTGGTGGGTGAGAGTTGCAGACCAATGCTGCTCTTTAGCTCCAATGAGAGTTTCCATATGTTGGGTGTGACTTCAGAGGTGTGCAGCCCTGGTTATCAGATGTGGATCCACATTCCCCTACTTGAGAACTTTTGAAAGCCCAGCTCCAGGGCAGCCAGGATAGGTCAGTGGGAAATGCATGTTACTTTGAAATGCTGGAGAAAGGCATCCAACCAAGTGATGGTTTCACCCTTGACATTATTGCTATTACAAAAGAGGGATTTGGGATTGAATTTCTGATAAATGTTAGAATTAATTTAATAATTAATTGTAGCATTCATGTGATGGAAGAACAGTACCCCCATTATGCTGAATGAATATATAATGCATACATGGATTTTTTTTTTGGATGTCTTTTATCATTCAGAGCAACTGCAGTCAAAATGGTGATGTGCAAACAATTTAAATTAAAAAACCCACAAATTTTTAAAAAGATTTTTTTTTTAGGAAGCTGCAAAATTGCAAATATTTCTTAGGATACACAAAGCAGATTTTGCTCTTTGGTATAGCATGAACTTAGCCAACATGTCTTTCCATGGAAGAGTTAAAGACTGCATTTCTTAACTGTAATAGATAAAAATTGTAAGAAGCGAGGAAAATGTATTTGAAAATGGATTTTATTTACATAACATACACCGCTTAAAATACTCCTTTAATATGTCTTGTCATAGGTAGTACGTTTGTTCAAAGTGAAAAAATAGGAGTAAACAGCAACCTTTGTGCAGATCATCTTCTTCCCATTGTTGTTCCTGCATCTCCAGGAGGATACAGGTTCACTGTCTAGAACATGACTTCTGAAAAGCAATAATTAAATCCCAAACAAACTCTTCCAGCTGACTCTGGTCATCACCTCCTTAGGATGGGAAATCAGTGCACTGCTCCCAGAGTGTGGTTGCTTGTGAACATCTTTATATAGGATTCAGAAAGTCTGGGTTTGGGAGTCTTCTTAACACAACTATCAAATAAATATGTCAGCAATGAATTAAGATGCCAAACCCCATCTTTTTTCTATATACAAAGCATAGTCATTTAGAGTAGAATTCACAACTTGTCTTGGAGAGGGCACATAAACCCAGATCTTAGCTCTGCAAAACCTTACTGCTTTTTCATCAGAGAATCATAGAATAATTTGTGTTGGAAGAGACTTAAAGAAGATCCCTCTGCCTCTACCTTCCACTAGACCACACTGCTCAGAGCTCCATGCAATCCTGCCTTGAACCCTTCCAGGGATGGAGAGCCAACAACTGTGCACCCTGTTCCATTACCTCACCACCCTCACAATAAAGAATTTCTTCTTAATATCCAATCTAATTATTTTAGCTAAAAGATATTAAGAATAGAATAATTAGTAGAAAAGAGCAGTAAAAGTTTTCTTTATAGAGTAAACTTAAAAATAGCCAGGAGGGTACATGTATATCAGATTGATTCTGGAACACAAAAATTATCATGGTGTGAAGGCACTTCAAAATCAAAACTTTTGAGAAAGTTTCTAGTATTTTCTGACATTGCTTGTTTGATAGTGGAGCTGAAGAAGAAAAATAATTTTCAACCCATAAAAATAGTCTATTTTAAGTGACATTCAAATAATTAAAAAAATTAATAAACGAATAAACTAATAACTAAAAATAAATTGAAAAAGAACCCATGATTTGGGTTCTTTTGCTATCCTCCCCCCTTTCCCAAACAGTTCTACCTGTGGTAACACAGTCTCTTGGGATGCAATCCAGCTGGAATTGTTTGAGGCACCTGTTCCAGAGGAATGCAAGGGCATTATGTAGGCTTGTTTCCACAAATGTTCTTTAATGTCAGCACAAATTTATACTTCAGTGCTCTGTGTTGGGCAGTGTTCAGGGGAAGAAAGCTCTCTGCAATCCAATATTAGAACTTCTTCCAGACTGCAGCTCCAGGAGCTGTAGTTACATGCTGGAGAACAGATGTTCTTCCTCAGATCTTGGACTTCTTGCATTGTGACATTTGTAATTCATGATCTAGTGAAGTAATATGGCTCAGAGTAATGCTATAAAATAATTCAGCAGCAAACCAGGAGTTCTGGTGGTACCTGTTTATTACGCAAAGCTAATTTCTGCTGCCTACTCTTGTAGACCCCAGCTTAGGACCTAAACTCTTCTTCAAAAGGAGTAAAAATTTTCATATGCAGTTCTGGTAAGCATGTGTTTGTATTCACATCCAAACTGCACATGTATTGCTGGCTTGTGCTACTGATATATTATGCTTTGTTTTTGATGCCAAAACAATCACTGTCAAATTGGATAATGCTCTTATAATTGATACAGTTTTTATAAATGATCTGGATGCAGGAATGGAATGCACACTGAATAAGTTTGCTGGTAATATCCAACCAGGAGGAGCTGTGGACTCCCTTGAGGGCAGAGAGCTCTAGACAGACTACAGAACTGGGCAATCACCACTGTGAGAAATTTAGCAGACCAAGTGCTGGATTCTCCACGTGGGATGGGGTAATACTGGTTATATGTACAAAGTGGGGATGTATATATATGTATGTATACTGGTTATATGTATGTGGGGGATGAGAGGCTGGAGAGCAGCCCAGCAGAAAGAGATCTGGGGGTCTGGGTTGATGGCAAGTTTACTGTGAGTCAACAGTGTGTCCTGGCAGCAGATTCTATCCATGCACTGAGGTTTATTGACAGCAATATTGTCTGACTCCGAGAGAAGTGGAGAAAACGTGCAAGTTCTATACACAGGGCCCTTTGGCTGGTGTATTGCAAATTATTGTAAACTGTTTCTTTAAGATGTTGCTCAGACTTAGATTAAATGCTTAATCTCTAGGCAGCTGCAGTTTGCTGAGGTGAAAGCTGCCCTTGGCTAGCGTTTTTTACAAGCATAAAGTGGCAGATCAACACCACAAATTCCATTAGAACTATCTACTTAATTCCCTGAAATTTTTCTGTTGCTAAGTCAACATTTCTCCATTTTGAAGGCCAGTTGCAATTTATGTATCATTATTAGGTAGGTACTTGAAATGAAATAAAAGCAGCAGTAAGAGCTCAAATTGCTGTTCTGTTCCACTCCATCTCTCTGGATTAGACTTTACAAATACCTGACTAAATTATCTACCAGGATGTGTCCTGTTCAAAGTGGGTGTTTATTGTGATGATTTCTGTTCCATCAAGGCATGAAGAATGAAGCTCAGAGCTCTTTTTGTGTGGTGTTCTGTAGACAAGGTCAGCTCATCTGGTAAAGTGAAGTGAAAATATGACTCATCAAATATAAAGCAAAGCCTCAAAGTCTGTGCTTTCCAGAGGCAGCCTCAGAGAAATATTCATATGTAAGGGTAAAGGTAGGTAGGTAGGTAGGTAGGTCGGTAGGTAGATAGATAGATAGATAGATAGATAGATGTCATCATCATATTTTCTGAAAAATATCTTTGCCCAGGACTTTGCTCCTGGGAAGCTGAGAAACCCTGGAGAAAAATGAAAACAATAATTATCTGATTTGCTTCTCGTGTGTTTTGCTGCTTTGGAATGTGTTTGGAGATTCTTTATCAGCAGGTGGTTGTTTGATTGGTTTCATGTGAATTGTTTTGACTTAATGACCAATCACAGTCCAGCTGTGTCAGGACTGTGGAAGGAGTCATGAGTTTTCATTATTGTCTTTTAGCCTTCTGTAAGTATCCTTTCTCTATTCTTTAGTGTATAGTTTTAGTATAGTATTCTTTAATATAATATAGTATCATAAAATAATAAATTAGCTTTTTAAGAACATGGAGTCAGATTCACCATTCCTTTCCTCGTCTGGGGATCCCCACAAATACAGGAGACAGATAGAATGGAGAGTTTAACCCATGAGGTATGTAGAGATACACAATGAGTTCAGCAGACACCAATTATTTTTCTCATCTACTTGTTCATTCAGGCAATGAACAAATGAACAAATGCCATCTCTGTGGAACAGCAGATGCCTGATGCTTCAGAGCACCACATATGGACCAATTTTTAAAATTTGTTGGATACCACTTTTTTGTTTGTTTGTTCTCTTTGTGGATAAGGCAGGTTACTATGAGCAAGGGCAATATAGAAGACATGGCTTTTTAAAAATTATCCAGCCCAGATGCTTCCTCAGTATTTGAAGCATCCATGCTTAGAAATCAGTGCACTATCCAAACTCACTTATTCCATCCTTCTAATCTTACTTGCATAAATGGATTATCTAGATCATATTTTTGAGGTACTAAACTGTGTTAAAAATTTAATAGGTAATTATCACTTTATCGAGTCTGTCTGTTTACTGGAATATTTTGTAGACTCCTAATAACCCTGAAGACATTACAACATAGTAAAAAATATTTCAGTGGCTTACCTATAATGACCTTTACTGAGACAAATAGAATATTTTACAGGGTAAATTTGGGACCAGTGTTTCAAAGACAGTGCAAACTTTATCTGTTTGCCTTTCCTGAACAAGCTGGGAATTAGTTCACTGCCTCAGACATCCTGCAGCTATTTCTCTTCTCTCATCACTGCAGAACTCTGAACAGAAATCTTCTGATCAACAGGAAGGGAAGGGAATTCAGTTTAGTGCTGAATTAATGGGACCAGCAAAATTTGTGTAAGATTTAACAACCAAGTGAGGGGAAGCCACATTTCTATAATGGAGGAAAATGAAAGGCAGCAGTAGCAGAGTTAGACTTTATTAGGTCTTTCTGGGGACAGAGTTTAATAATAGCTGGTAAAATGACAGAGCTAATACCATCCTATATCATCTGAAAGCACGGAGACAAGGTTTATTTTTCCAGTCATTTCTTTGCACGCTGACAAGTGATCTCTGGTTACATTGCTCATTAGTTCTTTCAAACATGCTTCAAACTACATTTAAAAGAGGATGAGAGTCACAGAGAAGTGGGCAAAGCTAGCAAAAAAGGCAGTGTCTGACTCATCTATCTACACATGAAGTTCTGCACAGTGTCATGGAAGTTTCTAAAACTGAGACAAGTAACATATGTTTAAATGCTATTTATTTTATAAACCAGTATAGACAGGTAAAGCCAATTAAAGCTCCATCACTATTAAAATCACAGAATTTGGTACATTAGAATGTACTAAAAAATACAGTCAAGAGGCCATGTGTCTTCATGCAAGTTGTGGTTAGATGGTTGCCATTTGGGACAAATGCTCTACTTGTGTGCTATTTGCCCCATCTCCCTGTTTCAGGAACACTCCCAGATTTTGACATTTTTTGTTTTTAGTTTTTATTCCCTATGTCTATGTTGGAAAATGGCACCTATAGCAGCTTGGGGTAGGACTAGTGTTTGAAGACGCACATCCAGCCCTTCCAGTCAGCCTTAGTGGTGAGCAAGAAAACCCATAAAGCCCATGAGCACCCCTGGGAATCCTGATGGAGCTTTGTCTCTGAGTCCTTCATGGTTTGTTTGGCTTGTTCCTAAATGGGCATCTAGAACCCTGAGTGGGCCATAGCCCCCTTCCCACTCCTGCAGCTTCTCAAGTGCTTGGGGAGGGTTATTGCTTTGCCCTTAAGCCAGGGCATCTTAGAGAAAAAAATGGTAGCAATGGATAACAGAGCAGACAGTTCAGGTAGGGTTAAAGTATTCATTCATTGACATCACTACAGAATTTCTGTAGATCGTAACTGGCTTGAAATAATATTATCTTTTAGATTTATTGCACTTTTAATTATGCTGTCCTAAACATGCAGCACTGTCATAGCCTATACATTGAGCCCTGCAGCTAGATAGGATTAAATTGAAACCCAACCAGAAATCATATTTTTTATACTCAGGAAATCTTTTTTACCTGGGAAAAAATGTTTTATGATGCTTCAGTATATCTGGGGATGTGTATATAATTATAACTTTCAAATTTCTATCAGCAGCAAAAATAAATTTTTCCTTTTCCTTTTTTTTTTTTTTTTTTAATTTTTAGGCCTACACATTTCTGCAGTAAATCAATGTGAGTGTTTAAAAAAAGAAAAGAGGAATAGAGAGGAGAAGCTTCTTTGCTTGACTCTCTGCATCCCATGGACACCATAGCAGGCTTGGAAACCATGAAGGTTTGCCTTAAAATATCTGTTAAGCAAGATTTCAAATACCCCAGTGTTGCCTTTTTCCCAACCTGGAAAATAAACTCGAGATAATTTTAGTAAGGAGCTAGTATAAAAGGGGATCTTTATTTGAAGGCCTCCAGAGGCCTGGAGTTATGGAAAGATGTCCACAAAAGGCCAACCCCCCCTTCCTCCCCCAGGGGCGAGTACATTTTTATAGATTGTAGGAAATTATAATAATGGATAACATATATTTTATCAATTATTATAATTGATATTAAACATATATTTTATCAATTATAATAATTGCTAAAAAGCACTGATTAGGAGGACAAGTGGCGATGCAATTCCCCCCCAGGTCAAGCCCCTTCTCTGGAGCCCCCCTTCAGCACCAGTTGTACTTTGTCCATGAAATGTATCTTGAAGAGTTGTTCTTGGCCTTGGTTCCCAGCAAGAACCAACATAGCACTGGGGCCTGTATCTCCTGGGGCTTGGAGCTCTGGGATTTGTTTTGTCTTTCTGCTCAGGGAAAGGCCTTGGAAATGTATTGGGAAAACTACCTCCTAATGCAATAGGTGACAGAGTTACAAATATATGTGTGAAGAATACAGAGAACATAAAAGAAATAAAGGCACGCCCCAAATGGCATGACCAGAAGGTAATTGCATCCACTAAAGAGCATCAACTCTTTTACCAAGGACTTAGATCTTCCTAAGACCTCTCAGAAGTCAATACTTAACCTCCCTCATTCCTTCCCTGCAGTGTCCTTGGCCACATGGCTAACTCAGAAGGTTCAGTATCTCCAGCCCTTTTTGGGGTTTGGCATGTGCCACTGTGGGTGTTTTACAGAATCTGCGAGTGTGTGAAGGCATTTTGTCCCAGCTGACCTGTGAAGCCTTGAAGCTGAGGGTTAAATTTGGGTATCTGCATACCAAGAGCTTCCTTCTGTCCTCAAGGCCCTCCTGACCCGCTTGGTCTCCCTGAGTGCAGCTCCTTCCTCGTGTCAGCCTGAAGGACAGTCAAACAAGGGCAGTTTGGATAGAGTGGCACAAAGGCTCAGGACTGGGGGCTCTGGGAAGATGCAAACTCAAAATGTACTCCTCCTGCATTCAGGTTAGGGAGAATTGGCACTGCATATGACTCTGTGCGATGAACCTTTGATAACTCCACCTTTAGGCAATTCCTGTTAAAAAAAATAAAATTATTGGTTCTGTCAGTCTGTTTTTCTTCACTCAACATTTCTCTTGAGGAGGCCACTCTTTCCTGACCACCCTGTGCTCTATCTTCAATAATTTGGTTAAAGGAATGTGAAAAGGAAGTGAAAATATCAGGTTTGGGATCAGGCTGAGTGCTTCTACTGAAAATTAGTGGCAGTCTGAGGTAGCCATACATTGTTCCCATTGTCAAGGCTGTGATGTGCTTGACATATATGAGGCTTATGGCTGTGCTGTTGTGTGGAAATACATACTGGAGTTAATACTTTTGGCTTTGTCCTTGTGTCTAAGCAGAATTTTTTTTTTTTTTTTTTTTTTTTTTTTTTTTTGCTAAGCTGCAACCCCTGGTCATGTCTGCCTGGTGGAGAAATGCATTATGTGGCGCTGATTTGCATGATGATGCAGGATCCACATGTGATGCTAAGCTAAAAAGAGTTTCCAGCTTCTCAACACTGTTCCTGGGCAAATCCATGCTCTGGAAAAATATGTGCTGGGTTTCTTTACATTCTGAAGCCCCATCCAACACTGAACCTGTTAAGTCTTCTCTTACAGTGAATCTGGTGTTCACTTTTGTAATAATGACTGTCAGTATCAGCTTTTTGTAGCTGTGTGTGGCAAGGAAAGCTTTCATAATTAGTGGGGCCCTATTTCAATTTCAGTTATATTTGCAAGGTTATGCTGGCAAAAATTAGTAAGATTATGAAGGCAGATTTAATAAGGTTATGAGGATAACATGCATTCAACATATCATCCAAAATGTACTTTGTTTATGAACAGCAAGGGGGCTACAGGGAAACAGGGGAGGGATTCTTTGTCAGGGAACTGTAGTGACAGAACAGGGAGGAATGGGCACAAACTGACTGAGGGGAAATTCAGGTGACATATTAAGAAGAAATTATTTTCTTTGCAGTGAGGGTGGTGAGATGCTAGAACAGGTTACATGAGGGTGCCCAGGGAGGTTGTGAATGCCCCATCTCTGGAAGTGCTCAAGGCTGGGTTGGATGCGGATTTGAGCAACCTGGACTGGTGGCAGGTCCCTTCCTAGGGCAGAAGGTTTGAAGATGTAATTCCCAAAGGTCCCTTCCAGCCCTTAAACTTCTATGCTTCTATAACAGGGCTCCAATTTCATTATTTTAATGGTTTTAACATTAGAGATTTTTATTATTTTTGTTTGTTTCTAGGGCAAAACTAGACAAAAACGGCAAAGAAAAAAGTTCTTTTTTTAACATAAACTCTACACTGCCCTAAAATTAACAGAACCTATTGAGGCAGGAGCATTACCCCTAGGTGTGATCAGCTCAAGATTACAATGTGGATGTGAAGTCCCTCTCCAGGGAACATTCATCTCTCTGGGACAGAACTATTAGGAGAAGTGAGACCCTGTATTCCTTCAGGGGATTCTCTACAAAGCAGCTTTAAATTCCTGTTCCACCATCAACTTCCTTTTGTCCAAAATCCCTGCTCTGAAGCACATATAATAAAATATGCAAAAATTTGACAGTCACACTGTCATCATGATTTACTACATACACGGAGATTATTTCTGATGGTACAGGAATATTCATGTTGAGACACCACAGTGTCCCTCTTTCCCAGCTGTTTTTTCATCATGGAAGTTCTGGCAAGCAGTAATATGATCTGGGAATACAATAACATGATCTGGGAAATTGAAGGAGATTGTTCTTGTGCTGAAAATAAACGTAACTGTTGTTCATGGAAGTGTCTTAGAATGAGAATTTTAAAAGAAATTTTCCTTTGAATTTTGAAGTAATCAACCTGCCTTTCTTGTAACTATTATGCAGTTCAAAACAGCCAAAAATATTTATAAATTGTGTGACCAGAGGAAAAAAACAAGTGCCTTTATGATGTTTCTAATTTAAAGGGAAAGCCAAACCCCAAAAATGTTTTAAATTGAAGAGAAATTCGAACTTATATTTAAGTAATTGCAAAAATTAAAGGACAAATATTATTTCATATTGAATGTTAAGAGACAGAGATTAGTAGGGCAAAATTGTTAATTACTTGGATAGAATTAAGTTGAAAATTAATGTGTCCTTTTGTAAGTTTTTATTGCTTAATTACTCCTTGCTTTACCTACCAAGAGATAGCATGAGACTGTAAATAAGTGCTGTGTTGTTACCTTTAGAATTATAGTGTTAAATGCTGGCAGAACTTCAGTTGACTTGACTGGTTTATATGTTTTAACTGTTTGGGTTTTTTTGGTTTTTAAAAAAATCTCATTTAAATATATTATTTGTCTCAGGTTTACAAGATTCTGTGACTGGCTGTTCTGCAAAACACAAGTCAGACGTGCCATTAGGGCTGCATGTAAAGTCAGGATAATATCTACAAATCATCTGAAGTGATTTGCAATAGTCTGGAGAACAACTGCTACCAGCAGCGGAAGGGCACAAATAATCCTGGATGTGTCAGCTCATCGATTCCTTTGTCAAGTCCACAACGAAAGGATGAGAAGTGGAGGCATCTCATTGCTGTACGTGGAGGGAGTGAATATGTTCAAATAAAAAAGGAAAATAGATATTGATCACAAAAAAATAAATAACACTGAAACATAAAATCGTGGGCTAATCTGGTTTTATTTAAAAGGAAGAATAAGCCCAAGGAGGTCAAAGTTTGGGAGCAGGAATTCATGTCACCAACAGTTCAAGACATAGGAATAAGCACAGAGAGTAAGCTGAAAAGCAAACTGATGAAAAGTACCCACCTGAAACATCAGGATGTATAGGGGTAAAGAAGGGTTGCCAAGAATCAAGATATGCTAGATTTTGATAAAAGCTTGATGCAGTACTCAAAGGTTTGTCCCTTTGAAAAAAAAGAGCAATGGATTAATGCTGAAGACAGATGGGATGTAAATTTAGATGGTATGTTGGCTTGGTGTTTTGACTCAGGTTTTTTATGATGGTGTTGAACTAAAGCAGAGATTTAAAATAGCAGTGTGTGGACAGAAATGAAATGCTCTTCTTGGAAAAGAGAATTTGACTTTAGGAGTTTGTTGAATAGTAACTAAAGGTGAAAGGTGAGCTGATAAACTCCGCAAGTCCTGAACATCTCTCTCATGAAACTGGCAACTCAGTAGCAAAGACCTTTAACAAATTTCCCAACCTGAGCTGGAGAATAACTGAAGAGATATTTAATTTTAAAAAGAAGGAGGGAGAACACCATTGTGAGCTGTAAACACCGAAGTGTGCCCATAATGGCCTTGAAGACTTTTGGAGGAACATACCACCCGAGACCTGGAAGTGCAAGTCTGATGGGATGCATCAGAACAGGCTTGTAGTGGAGCAGATGGCTCAGACTGAGCTGGTAATTTTCTTTCATGGAGTTACTAACATATATGACATGAGAACTGAGACAGATCAGCACTGGTAAAGCATTAAACATGGTGCCTTGGAAAAGGGCAGGTGGAAAAAAGAGAAGAGCAGAAAGAGCAACACTGGCTGAAAGTTAAAATTATTCTTGTGCAAGAAATTCTGATATCCTGAAAAGCTCTGGTTCATTTCAGAACAAAATTTTTTGTTTGCTTGTTTGTATTTCTCTTTTAGCAGGAGAGAAAGGTAATTGTGGTGGTGCAACATGCAGAATATTCTGGTTAGCTTCTGAACTGAAAATAAGCTTGTGAGGGCAGGATCATAAATGTCCTGTATTCCCTAACCTTCTCAAACTGAATAAAGAAGCACTGGGCACCCTGGGAGCCTGTTGTTAGGAAAAAAATAAAAAAGGTGGATACAGCCAGGCCTACATTTCATCAGAAATTCACAAAAACTTTTTCATCAGACAACCCCTGTGGTTTTCTAATATGTTTCTTCTCCAGTGACCCTGACTCATCCTCAGACTTGGAATTTCATTCAGTCAGGTTTGAGGCAGATTTTGACTTCAGCTGTGACCCTGCTGGGTCTTGGTTGTAGTTTCTACAGGGGATTCTGATGAAAAAAGAAAGCCAGGGTTTTCTGTAAGTGGGATGAGCTAATCCTCTCATTGCAAACTGTTTCTTTCCTTTTCCACTGCTGCTCCAATATATCTGCCTTCATTTGGCTTCTTTGCTTTATTTAAAGGAATAGAACCAACCATCTTCAGTGTGATCACCTGGCACGTACAGGACAACCAGGGATCAGACTGGGAAAAAATCAGGGCTAGGAAGGTTTAGGAAAGTTTAGGAAGGGCAGGTCCTGTCTCACCAACCTGACCTTTTATGATGAAATGGCCCATCCAGTGGGTGGAGGAAAGGCTGTGGATGTGTCTACCTGGACTTCAGCAAAATCTTTGATGCTGTGAGGAGACCTCATCACTCTCTACAACTCCCTGAAAGGAGGGTGTAGCCAGGTGGGGGTCGGTGTCTTCTCCCAGCTGACCAGTGACAGGATGGGAGGACGTGGCCTCAAGCTGTGCCAGGGGAGGTTCAGATTGTTGAACATTGAAATGGACTGCCCAGGGAGGTGGTGGAGTCATCATCTCTGGAGGTGTTCAAGAAATGTGGTTTAGTTGACAAGGTATTTATCAAAGGTCATCTCAGAGGTCTCTTCCAACCTAAACAATTCTGTGATTCTGCAGCTGTGCTCAGACTCCCTTAGAAAAAATGTTTCCCTGAAAGCAATTATAGCACAATTTGATTAAAATAGAATAACAGGATAATTGAATTATCTTTAGGATCATTCAAAAGAAAAGTAATATGAAGGGCTTGCCTACAGCCCTATGATGTCTGCTTCTTCATAATTTCCTGAAATATGCTTGCTGGTTAATGAATCCTTCCTGTCACATATGGTGATAATGATTTCTCTTTTCTGTTGAAAGCAATGTTTTCCTTCTCTAATTTTCATCTTCATCTGCCTTGACTAAATGAAGCAGTAATATTTTCCCAAGAAGATTGTTCCAACAGATTTATTTTTCTTTCCTTTGCTATGCTGAAAAGCAGGACTTGTTTGAGAAGGAAGGTGTTCAAAACTCAAAGCTAGCAGCAACTTTTCTGCTTTGAAGCTGCTCCTTCTCAAAGCTTGCTCAATAATGATTATATGAAGTAAAACCTTTTGTTGTCTATATCCTGTAATCTCAAATCCTTTTCACTGCCTCTTTTTCGATTCATGGAAAATGTTTTTCCAGTGTTTCTCAAACACTGACACATCCAACAGCTCAATTTCCCAGATTTGTCCCTTATCTGTGATATCCCACAGTTTTTTCCTTATCTACCCTCATCTTGCCAGATTGCGCCTCTTCAAAGTCTCATTATAATTTCATAGACAGTACAATGACTCACCTATAATCTGTTTTCTGGTAATTTCTAAGAAGGCAGGTTCTTTCTAGAGACTGTCTGACAAAAGATGGCATTTTATGTTTGTCTCTTCTCTTCTCTTCTCTTCTCTTCTCTTCTCTTCTCTTCTCTTCTCTTCTCTTCTCTCTTCTCTTCTCTTCTCTTCTCTTCTCTTCTCTTCTCTTCTCTTCTCTTCTCTTCTCTTCTCTTCTCTTCTCTTCTCTTCTCTTCTCTTCTCTTCTCTTCTCTTCTCTTCTCTTCTCTTCTCTTCCCCTTCCTCTTCCCCTTCCTCTTCCTCTTCCTCTTTTCTCTCACTTGCACTGTTGGGCACATTATGGAAGTTCTCTGAATAGTGCCCTGCTATGTCCTTACTCCTTCCTTTGTGTTCTCCACTTCTTCCCCCCATTCCCACCTACTGTCCTGTGATGAGGAAACCATTTCAGCTTCCTCTGAAGGCTGGTATATTCTTAACCTATGACTGCTGAAATAGAAACTTATTTTTCACAGGGTTAATGGCAGCTCATCTCTTCAGGGACTCTGAGAATCCCAGACTGACTTCAGAGGCAAACTACCATCCCATTTGGGGAATATCAAAGACATTCAGAAACTCTTGGGTTATGAAAATATGCAGACTGCTGGAGGACAGAGGGCATCACAAGGAATTGCCTGGAGAAATGCTGCTTCATTCTCTCAGATTTGATTAAGGAATGGCTAACTTGTGCTATAAACCACTGCAAGCATGACAAGTTTTCCTGCTCAGGGAAGGATGCAGTTAATTTCTGATACTAGCTGAATTGAGTGAAAACAAGATTTTGTGTCCCTATCTGTTGCAGCATCATATACTTAACCATTAGAGAGTCATACAGGATCAAGTGTTCAAATCCTCAATATGTCAGGTCTCATAGTGCTCAGCCAGAGTGCTCATCACTCATCATTTAGATCAGTCCTTTACAGCGCTGTAAAGATGGGATTAGGTGCTGGTTAGAAAGACCCATGCATGCAGTTTTGCATGCTTGTGTATTGTGTGCTGCTCCACTCAACAAAAACACTGTTTGGACAAAATGTAACTCTCCTCACAGGAATAGTGACTGGTTGATCTTCCTCCAGCAGTATCATCTCTTCTCTTATATTTTCATCACAACAATTTTCATCACATCACAATTTTGATAAAAATTGGTTTGGCATAAGCCAGTCTGAGCTCCTATTTTAAACATACAGCTTAAAAAGAGAATTCCCAACATTGAAATTTTCTTTGGAAAATCTTGAGAAAGATGGGTACAAAAGATCCTCCTCCACTCATATAATGTATACTATAATAATTAATTCCTATGAAGAATTTCAGTTTCTGTGGTCTACCTTTTCCAGCCAGCTTGGGCACTTCTTTGTAAAGATGTTACAGAACATTTTGCACAAAAGATCAAGGTGAGATTAGCTCAGTAAAATGCAGATAGTATATAGCAGAAGGGAACAAAACAGTACTTTGCATGGAAATTCAATCCCAGCTTTATCAGTGGAGAAGCTAATATCACTTAAATATTTTAATGACAGAATCTGATACTTCCTGGAATCTTCTTTTCTTTCAACTTGCTGAATTAGCAGTGTAAATTAATGAGCTTTAAGTCATTTAATGGGAGCTGGGTGAGTGACTGTTCAGTATCTTTCACATTAATCTCAATATAATCTTTTCTATCCAGAGGTGAGGAAGGAAATGACCTTTAGAAAGAATTTGGGGTCACTCTGTGAAGACAGTGTGTCCTACTGACAGTGATGCCGGACCACAGTGGTGCTAGAGAGGTTGAGGCTGGGTTACTCACTCCTCTAGACCTTTCCCTTCAGCTTTGAGCCTCCATCTGACATAGCCATCAAGGCTTAGAGAGTCTCAGATGACCATGGCTTCCTTCAGTTGCACTGCCTTGAAATAGAAGAAACCCAAAGTGATGTGATTTCCAGGTGGAAAAACACATGGATGGGCTCAAGAAACAGCAAATATTGGGGAGTCCAGTCTAGTCTAGGGGAGAATTCCTGTCTGGTCTCCAAACAATTCAGGTGCCTTAACCCTGAGCAAGACCTACTATGGGATGATGCAGAATTTATCTCTGAGTAGCATCAGTACAGTGCTCTGCATCTTACCCAGAGCTCACTCTGGCAAATTCTCAGTTGTCTTAGGGAAGAGGGAAAATGGAGACCAAGTTATACACAGAGGAAAGGACAAAGCTGGATGCACACAGCGAATTCTTCCTGGACTCTGCAGAAATAAGCAGGAGCCCTGAAGCGTAGCATAAATGCAAAACAAACATTGTGTTTACAGAGACAGCCCTGGGTGCTTAAGACTCTTTTCCCTGTAGCTTTTTTCCCTGAATATTGACCAACAGATGACACCTCTGCTGTTCTGCTTTTAAACAAATCGGGAACAGACAAGCTGTTGCACAAAGTCTCCAAATACAAAGTTATATCCCTCCTGCTCTTCTGTGAATCCAACCCAAATATGTCAATTTGCTTTTCTTAATTGCTTTTTGTTTATTTCCTCAGTTGGTTCTCCTTGTGAAACCTATTGGCACTCTGGCTTAGATTTTTGGATGGTTTACTTGTTTTAACCCATTCACAGCATCACTCATGCTGCAACCTGCTTCAGGAATAAGGACATGGGCTGGTCATCAAGAGGGCACAGTTCAGCATTGTGCTGCTCTTCTGATCCCTCTGTGACAAATCAGAGCCAACCTGTGGGGAGAGGATGGCATCTCTCACAGGTGGTCTTGGCACCCCTCAGCATTCCTGTCTTTCCACAAGGCTATGACTCCTTTGTCAGGAGCTGTCACTGCTTCATTTTGGGTTACCCCTCTAAAACTATCAGAATTCTTAACTCAGTTGTGTAGTTGATGAACCCATTTGACATCCTAAATTTATAGTTGATGGGATTTTAATTTGTTTGGAAAAATAAATTTCACTTCATTGTATAATTTATCTCAAGCTCTCCTCAACAAGGGGCTCAGTGCCAGCGCATGGGCACAGTGATGCCACATGTGAGGGCAATAAATGCATTGCAGCTGTTTTTCTGGCAAATACCTGGAGTGTAACTAAATAAACTAAATAAAAACCTAAGGCTAAATTTTTGCAGGAGCTGATGGCTGCTGATCACAAGCAGTATGTCTTGTCACTGGTGGGTGCAAGGGGAATCTTTTGCTTTCAAAACATACTACTTAATTGAGTAGCCATTACATGCGTGACTCGTTCCTCTGAAGTGTGCCTGGGTGCATGGGAGCAGTATAAATCCAAAAGTCCCTTCTTAGATTTAATCCTGATGAATTAATCAGCAGACAATATTGCAAGCAGTCCCTCCAGACTGAGTGATATTTACATAAGAAAGAACAACGTCCTCTTCATTAGTTATGCATGGCTGTCATATAATTGAAGTTTCATTTTGTTGTAGGCCCTAACAAAGCTTTAGATTAAAATACAAAGCCATTATTGGATGCTGGTACTAATTAGCCTTTAATGGCCCAATCCTGCAAACTCTGAGGCCCACAAGTAATGAGACTTTATTGAGACTTCCTCACAAATGAAATTGTAAAGGGACATACTGTTTTACAGAATTGCATATTAGGAAACCTGAAAGCATCTTTTCATAAGAAAAATACTATGGTTGTTTAACAGCTACAATTCCTCGTTCCCAAATCTTGGAGATACCCTGTTATGAAAAACAAATAAACCACAAAATCCTCTTATGAATCAATTATAATGGTTTTTAATCCAGTAAATTTTATTTTCGAAAATGAGAAAGTTTAAAGAGAGCAATTCTGAAGCAGTCTTGCCAATTGCAACAATTGTATTTCTACTCTTAAAATCTTCAGGTCAAGATGTATTTGGGAGGATTTATCTTGCTCTCTGATGGTCTCAGTCCACTGAGAAGAATTGCTTGCACGAAATTTTTATCTGTACTATTGAGTGCAGTAAGAGCCTCAAGAGAAAGAAAAATCCCTTCCTTTCCTCTCCTCTGGACTCTCTGGGACCTCGGGAAGGACTTCATTAAACTGCTGACAATGACATCTTGATATATGAGACTGCACATTGGGCTGCAGGACGAGGAACAGTCAGATAATCCCAAATGCCCTGCATGGAGATCATCCTCATGTTTTTGTCAAGAAAAGTTCCTGGGGAATGGCACAGAAACCACGTGAAGAAGCATTGCACAGAGCGTGGAATGAAAGCTGTGGTGTGGGAGATGTTGTGCCCTGTTTGTAACCACTGTGATGCATCTTCCTCCTAGAGGGGACAGAAATCTGTGGGACCCTGAGCCACGCACACCTTTGGAGAAAGGAGAACGTGTAAAAGTTTTGGCTCCAGTCTGGTGGGATAGCCCAAAGGAAGTGAAGGTGTGCTTGCAGACTCCCTGCACACAATGGCACAGGAGCCTTGCCTGTATTTTCTTCGTATCAAGATCTTCTCCTGAGGGGACAGTGGAGCAGAGAGCTGTACTGTCACCAGGCAAGACAGGCAATGTTTAGAGCCCCTGTGGTAGTGATCCAGCCTCAAAAGAGAGGGAGAGAATGGAGAAAGGAGATCATGGCTGAGAAAACAAGTGTTTATGTATGGTGTGATAGACTAAAAAGCTAATAGTGAATATAATTGCCCATCTGCAGAAGCAGGGGGCTCTTTGTTGAGGCCAAGTTTGCACCCCCTAAATGAAGAGGAGATGGAGAGCTTTTGTGTGTGGTGCTGAGTCCTCTGATCTATATTGGACAGGGGGTGTGCACCCACTCCAGAGGATGACCACAACAAACTGATCTTTGTTTGGATAAACAAACTGAGCCCTGCAATTGATTTTGTCCCTGATAACCTGTGGCTGATGTATTAAACACAATGTTTTTTGGCCTTATAAAGGAAAAAGCTGATAAGAAGCAAATCCTGCAGAAGTGGGGTGATGTCTTCCCTCATGCCAATTCCCTCTGATAAGACACAGCTGGCTCAGCTACACAGGGGCCAAACTGCTGTCATGCCATAGAAGGTGTCATAAACTATCAAGGAGCCCCAAAGAGCTCATTTCTGGGGCCTTCCATCAAGGAACTGTGCATGATCCATGGTGTTGCATCAGAGAGTGTAAAATTCACCCCCTCAGGGGAGGCACCTGGGTGTTCCCAGCTGAACCTGAACCATATATCAACCCACTGAACTTTGTGTTTTGTGGGTTTCCCCCACTCACAACGGATCAAGACTGTGATCATCACTTCAAACCATGGACACTGAAATTGCAAAGATCAAGACCCATTGCAGGATCCAGTGGTGGTGATATCTCTCCAGTCCTTTATATTCGTATCAATTCTTTCTCTTTCTTTCTTTTCCTTGTATATTGTAGAAGCGAAGGGAGACGACCCATCCTTTGATCAGCATCGAACTCCGATTTATTGATCCACCAGCCACTTTTTATAACAGTGTTAATTAAGTTCATACATATTGCAAAACCCGAGCTCATCATTGGTTACAGATTAAACACCAACCCCTCCTTTTGTTTTCAATACCTGTGGTTTGTTATTGAAACCAAGACTTGTTTTCTCACCCTGATATGAGTGGTTCTCAAGGCTTCCATGTTTGTCACTTTTGCTTTCCCATACCTTATCCAAGGACAAGGTATTTACTTGTTATTGAAGACGGGCTTGAGAACTCTTGCTGTTTACAGAAACGTGCCTGGGAAACAGGCTTGAGAATTAGCTACTTACAGCTGCCTTTTACTTTTCCATCAGCTGTATATTTTCATGGCCTTTTTTCCTTCAAGCCATGTCTGAGCAAAATTCTCCAACAGTATATTGCTGCTGTCCATTTCTCTCCCAGCACAAAGGGCCACGCTCATATCCCCAGCCACAACCAGCAGGCTGGGGAGAGAGGGAAGGGGGCAAGGAGAACATGTATAATCTATTTCTCTGTAAGTGGTGGAGGCAGAGCAGTTGTCTCAGGAAGGTTACAGAAGTGGCAGTCTGAGCTGGACTGTGCTTTTCCACGAAGCTCCATCCAGATAAACTGCTTTTTGTTCAGTACAGAAGCTCTGAAGCAGGCCAACTGCAGGACACTGAACAGGAGGCGTTGAGCTATGAAGACTGGATAATGATGCTACTCTAGAAACCATAACGCATCCAGCCCAAGATTGCTTGGACTTGTGGGAAGGAAGTCAAAACCTGTCATTTTTGGCTACCCCTTGTCATGTCTGTGGCTTGTCAAAGTCAATTTACAGGGTCCCAAGCCCCAGCACCACATCATGTCAGCAAGATGTGTGTAGGCAGAGAAGCCAGCAGCAGCCTCTGCTAGCACACAGTGCCAGCTGCCAGCCTGGCATCCAGCTGACATCTCACATAAAACCTGCAGCACTCCTCAGTGAGGCCCAGGCTTCTGCCGTCCTTGGGCTCCCCAAACACAGGGTCTCCTCTGAATTTCCACTCATCTAACTTGATTGGGGACCACTAGAGACAGATAACACCTGTCAGGCTTATAGATGTGCTTTAAAATCACAATTAAAAGAGCAGAATTACTTCAGGTGTCAGTCCAAGCAATCCCACGACTACCAGCCCTGGCTGGTGGCCTTGCATCCAGATGGTTTTTCTGAGGAATTCACCAGGAGGAGTTGATGCTGACAGGTGTCACTGTAACAACATTCAGAGCTGGTGGGTTTCCCATCCTACTTTGGAAAGTGTGACATTCTTATTCACCAGGATCACTGCTCCCTGCAGTGCCCAAGAGTTACATCCCACTCCTGCCCAGGAGCCAGGGAGTGAGTGAGTGAGTGAGTGAGTGAGTGAGTGAGTGAGTGAGTGAGTGAGAGAGAACTGGGCTTCTGCCCTCTCCTGGCTAGAAGAAATTCTGCTGTTAAATATAGCAAAGTCAAAATCTGTCTTAAATTTCAGCTTCCCATCTCCCCTGACTGTGTGTGTGGTCCTTGCATGGGTTCAAAAGTCTCAGGGGGAAGACAAGGTTCCTGGCATTATGTATATATTGCATTTTAGACAGCATGTAACAAGTGGCAGAGCTGCATCTCTCTCTTCTCTCCTTTCTTGAAAACTCTTTGCCTAAAATAGCAAATATCTAGTAGTGACAGTGAGCAAGATAGAGGAGATTTAACTAACATATTTAAATTATGAAGGTTGTAGTTAAAGCTGCTCTCACACATTATAAGAGAATAAAGGGGTCACTGGATGAAGCTAATGGCCAGTGCACTTAAAAAAATTACAGGAGGCACTTCTTCATGTGGTGTGAAGTCAGCCTATGGAATTCATTACCACAGCAGGTCAGGGAGTCAAACACTGCAGACACATTGAAAAATGGGCTGGATAATTTTATGGCCAATAATAACATTTGTAGCTCTGGCTGTTGGACACAGTCGGAGTAGCAGGTGGTGGCATTCACAGTGCACAGTGATAGCAGCAGGAGCAGCCAAGCCAAGTGCTTCTCTCTGGGTCCTTCCAAGAGAAAATGCTGCTCTTTCCTCTTACCCTTGTCAGCCTGAGGTGTGCAGTGCACCAAGATCAGCCCACTGTTCTAACCAACCTGAGGAAAGAAAAAGAAAAAACATTGTTCATGTTTGCCCTGGGGAAGGAGGGTCAGGCAAAAGCTCTGGCTGGGCCGGTAAAGTTTGGACCATTCTGAGAATGTGTGCTGGGCACAGTTTCAGGAGACTGGTGAAAGTTCATTTTCTGTGTGTAAAAATGCCCTGGCAGGGGCTGACAGCACAACTCAGGTTCAGGATGTTGGTATGGCTCTTTTGGTGACCTCAAAAAGCTGCTTCTGAGGAAAACCCAAGAAAGCTCCCAGTTGGGGGATTTCTTCCTAATCTTCATCAAAAGTAAATAAGCTGCAGTTTCTCATTCTAACAGGCAAATTTTGTGTCCTTGGGAGGCATCTAGGATCATGCCACCACCTCAGTGATTGCCCAACAGGTATGTCAAGGAGAGCACAGATAGAGAATTTTTCTATATACTCTTATTCTTCCCTGCATTCTGTTTTCTTCTTTCAGTCCCTTCTGCCCATACTGCTTTACCATCAGATTTACTCTGGACACTTGTCCATGTGCAAATCAAGTAAAATTTTTATTCCTGGGGAGAAGGAACACTGAACTCCTATTGCCATGCAGACAGAGAACCTAATCACAAGATGGAAAAAAAAAATAATCAAGAGACTGGCTTGGTGAGAGAAATGGGATCTTCCACTTGTTTTCATGCTTTCCACTCAACTCTCAGGAACTTTTCAGCAAAGACATACAGGGAATTTAGTTGTCATGTTTGCTGGTGTCCAGAGCAGCCTTGCCTCTTGTTTTCTCTATCAAATAGCCCACAGGCAGACTTGCTTTACATAGAGCATAAGCTGTACTGGCAGCTACTTATCAAAGTTGAAATCAGAACTGTGATTCTCAATTTGGGATAAAGGGCCCCATGTGGAGCCCAGCAGCTAGGAATCCATAATGTAGACAAAGAAGATGAAGTAATTGGAAGACACTTTAAATATTTAAAGCCTTTCAAATGCAAGAGGTTTGAAATGTCTTTCAATTAAGCCAATATCTCTGATTTTCATTGCACACAGAGGTCATGATTTTATCTCAGAAACACTTTCTTTAACTGTTTGACAAGCTGAACTCTGCCAGGCCTACAGAGTCAGGCAAGCATTTAATCTCAGTCAGATTTCTCCCTGATTAGAGAATGTTTTCTATCTCTGAAAAGCAAGCAGCTTGTTTAAATGTATATAGAAACAGGACTTTTATGAAACAGTTCAATAGGAAAGGATGGAGGGACACTTCCTATCCTTCCTTGCTCCTGTAAGATTTCCATTTACAAAGGACTGTTGCAAATGCCTGACACAGTTTAGTCAGGCATGGAGGGGCAGGAGATGTCTTGGACAACCAGAATTCAATTTGTTGTCCTAGGGGCAAGATTTATGATTATCAGAGGGATTATGATATAATTTTTCTGTTCACAGGACTTATTTAATTGAACATCTCTGCTTTCAGACTTACTGGAGACTCCTGAGCCCTTTCTAAGCAAGGGTACTATTGAGTATTGGAGACCCTCTGATACAATGAGGAGTCACTTCTCCTTCTCATGCAGGGAACAGAGGAACAGCAAAAAATGAAGGAATTTTCTCAATGTCTCCTTTGTAATTGAATGCAAAGTGCATGGATCTGGCAAGCCCTGCTACCTATCAAACCAGTCAGTCACTATTCAGCAATCTCATTTTCTCACCTTTTTCTATTGTCTCAGCCAGAGTTTTCCTCTAGTTTTCAGTAAGTCTTCTTATTTTCTTATTTTTTTTAATGTTCATGCAAATCACCATTTATACTTAATCTTTAAAAATTCCTAAGCATAATGACTGGCAATGGCATGAATAAGTTGTATTTAAAAAATCCCCTTGTAGTTCTTATTTAAATTATTCCCTGAACACCCATAGTAAGGTATTAAAAGCTGGTAAGGTTGTCATCCTAGGTTCACTTACCAAATATTTTTGGCACCTCAAGTTGCTTTGTGGTTTATGCTCCAGCTCAAATCTTTACCCAGTGCTGGTTAATTATCCAGTCACTATGATTATATCATAACAAATTTATTGGCATTTTAGATGCTGCAGTCTCATGATGTCAGAAAGGAATTTTAGAGATGGCTCACAGTTGATTGGTATCATTAAATGTGACATATATAAAGCTGCAAATTTTAACTTTCCACCCCATTCCCAGTGAAGGCAAATAAAACTCCCTTTCAGGCACACCAGTAATGCAGACAAGTAAACTTTGAGAGCACTGTGATGTTTATGAAGTGTAAGTGTGTCATAAAATCAATCATTAATCAGACAAAATGAACAGCCTGTGAAGTGAAATTTTTAAGTGTTGTACACCAGTTAGTTCAAGAACTATAACATTTGCAAAACTAATATGCTTGAGAAAAAAAGGAAATGTCTTACCAATGATCATCAGTATTTTTCCGAAAATTCATTTTCCCTAGTGACCACAATATTTTGTTACCTGCCCACAAGCCTGATGATTTATCTGTTAAAAACAGTGGTTCAAACAGCAAGGAAGTTGTGGCTCAACAAGTGAGTTGTGCTTTGTGTGCCAAGACAATCTGCACAGCCAGAATGAGATGTAGTCTAGCCAATTGTCCTGGTTCCAGCCAGGACAGGGTTAATTTTTGCAGTCCTCAGGAGAAGCATGTCCAGGATCTGGAGGTTATTCTGCACCACCTCATGTTATTTTCTGGGGACAGGGGAAGGGAACCTTTTTTGGGAAGATGGACTCTCTTCTGGTTGGTTTAGCAAGCTGGAGGGAGTGGTTGGGTACTGTTCATTGTTGGGGGGTTTCCATGGGAATTTTCCACCTCTTTCTTCTACCCTCTGTCACTGGCATGGTTGCTGTTGCTGTTCATTTCCTTATCTTGTTGCTAGACTTGTCTTCTTACCTAAAACCTGCTCGGTCAGTCTCACTCTGTCCTGGGTACAATCACGGAACAGATCTTCCTGAAAGCTTTCTCGAGGCATGTAGAAGACAGGGGTTGGTATTAGAGAGAGCCAGCAGGCCTGCACAAAGCTCAGATTGTGCCTGACCAACCCAGTGGACATGTATGACCGTTTTGGTGGATAAGGGAGGAGCACGTGGTGGCATCTGCCTTGGCTCCTGTTAGGCCCCTGACATGGTCCTATGTAATATCCTTCTTGCTAATTTGAGTACACATGGACTTGATGGATGGACTAGTCAATGGATAAGGAATTAGCTGGGTGCTAACATTTAAAAAGATGGAATCAGAAGCTCTGTGGGGATCAGTGTCCTTCAGGGCCTGTTCTGGGACCATTCTTGTTCAGTATCTTCACTGATGACAGAGTGGGATTGAGCACACCAGCAACAGGTTTGCCAGTGACACCAAGCTGAGCAGGGCTCTTGATGTGCCTGAGGGAAAGGATGTGTCAGAAAAAAGACCGGGGCTAAAATCAGAGAAAACTGGGAAAAAATCCTGAGGCTAAAATGATTGTCACATTCTAACAGAAGTTAAATCAGCAGAGGAATTCTGTGGTGAAATATAGGCATGCATGAAATCCATTTCATAGCAGCTTCCCACACAACTCAACCTGCAACCTTAAGCACATACTGAGAGGATTGAAATGGAGGGCGAGATGGAATGAAGACACCATGGCCAGACTCTGGCAATCCCTGCAGGAATGGGAACTTGATGTTCCCAGGTAGATGATAAACCACATAGCATCTGTCAGCCAAGGGAGAGAGGAGATGTCCTGCTGCTGAACCAGCAGCTGTGGTGAAATCACTCTCCTCAGGTGAACTTTGCTCATTATAATCTCATTGCCACAACTAACTCACACCTACATCTCATCTGCAAGGCATGACCATCCCTCACTGGGGATGGGATCTTTTATTTTACTGACTGTACCTCAGAGGCAAGAGAGAGAATTTTACACCAATCAGTGACAAAGGTATGCACAGATAGAGTCACTCATGTCCATGCCTGGGCTCTGCTGGCCCTGGAAAAAATTCTGTTTAGGAATTATCTTGTTGGTTTTTACTGGTCCTGCATTGGAAGGACAGAGAATCCTGTGAAGGGACACGTTGCTGCACAGGGCACACTAAGGTCAGCAGTTCCTTCTACCTTCTGGTTTGCTCTGTCTTTTTTTTCAGATATATCAGACCAGTGTCCCAAGTCCCTCAGAAGTCCATTGTAAACTGATCTCCAGCCATTGGAAGAGCTAGTTTCATCATTTGTCATCCAGTATCCAAAATTTTAAGGCATAAAATTTTTGTTTGTGGTAAAAAAGGAGGCAGTGTCTGTCAAGTCTGCACGTTATCAACAGCAATGAGAATGTTTTCCATCTGAGCTGCCTAATAAGAGCCCAAAGCAACAAATCAAGGGGGAATTTGGAGCTAAATTAATAGATAATGTAATGTGAACATTCAAGTAAGCACTCTTGTGGATTTGTGGCGAGTCAAGAATGTGGCTGCAATTAAAGGATTTTCAAGAACACTTTCAGATGACAGCTTAAAATATTGATTTATTTTAAATTTAAAAGAAAAACTACTGTACTTCCTGATAAGTAAGTATAAATTCATTATTTAAAATACAAAATTTGAATATTACTAGTTAGGAGCTAATCCAGAAGTGTGTATAGCATTGATTGATTTTAGCAAAGCTTTAAATAAAAGTTAGAATATAACAATCTGAGCTTTTTCACCCACACCCTCTTATTTCTTTCTATATAGCTGTGGATGGGTTTAGCTCTCTCTGAGCAAATGGATCTATGGCCAAAATCTATGGAATTTGTCAGCAGGTTGAATCATTAGCTTTCCTGGCAGGAATGTGTTATCTTAGATTAGAAAGCTGATCTCAGTTAAATGAGCTGAAGCAGATGCAAAGATATATATGTGTGATTTTGAGAAGGAGACAATTCGATGTGAAAATTCCCATAACTTCACAAAATGTGAGATCAAGACAACCATTTCAGATAACACTGGTACAGTCTTCTCTTCCTGCTGAAAAATAGCAAATATCTTAAATGTTCACCATTGTGCAGAGCAATGAAAATAGTTGGTTCAGTAATCAGATTGAAAAGTCAGGTATTTCCTTATAAGCACATTTCTTTTCAACTAGATATCATAATATACATGCTGATGCAGGATGTTCTACTTGATAAAAAATCTGTTTCTAAGTGTGCATTAATTTTTTAATAATATAATAATAAATACCACTTCAGCCAAATTTCTAAATGAAACCTTTCAGAGGCAGAAGAAAAATACTTCCTTTCTGTTTTTTTTTTTTGAAGTGCAATTTTTCCTGTCTTGTCACGCAATTTCATTTTCAGTGGGCAGAGGGCAGATTGTTCAACAGATGGAGACAAAAGCAGTAGGTCTACTGAATTCCTGGACATCTTTTGTTTAAAGCCAGAAACTGACTGAAATAATATATGCCCTTCAGAAATAAATCATCAGAGAAACTGGCTGTAGATTTAAGTGAGAAATGCAACTAAAAGTTTCAAAACTTGACTTTATGAAATTCTTCCTTGATTTTCTTCTATCTGACAGCTCATGGCATGATATTGTGTAGGAAAAGACTCTGTAAACCCAAGCTGTTCTCATTTCATCATATTGTTCTTTTCAGAGCAGTGCAATATGGATGTTTTAAAGCAAGTAAACAAGACATAATTGTTGTAAAAGCAAGAATAGGAGTTAATTTGTAAACAGGTTCCACCAGATCTGTTGCAAATTTTCTTTAAAACAAGAAGCATCTGGACTCTGCTTAAATACCCTGCTCTAGCAGGGTATATAATTAAGGCAATCAGAAATTGTGAACATTTGAATGTGAATAAAGAAAAGGGAGAAATCTGAGAGAAGCAGAGAGAAGGTGGCTGAGCAGGAGACTGGTGATATCACAGGAGGAGGAGGAGGTCTCAAAGGAAATGACAGTAAAGAGAAATATAAAAAGTCTTGTGGTGAAATACTGGAATTCCCAACTGAAAAATGAATTTTAATAAACTGGAACAGGGGAAAAAGGGAGTGATATGGAGGGGGGTCAAGGGAGAGGTGTCACTGCAGCAAAAGATTTAGGAGCTCCGTTTATAACAATATTTAAATCCACAAGGCACATTTTCATATTTGAAAATAAAATATGCCAGCTGATTCTGAAATCATCTTTTCCTATTGAAATATGCACAGAAAAATAAGAAGACTGTCAAACGAGTTGAGTTGTAAAGAAATTCAATGGCCTATTTAAAGTGTACATTTTTCCTACCTAAAAAAAAAGAAAAATTCAAATGCCAAATGTTTGAAGGACTACATTTCACAGTCTCAATTACAGTGTACAAAGGAGAGACTTATGGATTTATCCAGGTGAGGACATCTGATGTATAAATCAGGCTTAGGAACATGGAGTGGGAAAGGCCATAGACACAAAAGAGTGCATGGACAAGGGGCTGAATGGGACATATTTACAATCACCTCTTGCCTTTTGTCAGGCCTGCTGGGAACCCCCAGCACTGAAGGGGATTTCTTGCTCTCTTGCTGCACATGAAGGAGTTATTTCCTGGCCAACACCGACTCCTGGAAGACAACTCTCAGCTCTATGTCTTGCTCAAACTGCTCTGTGAAGCTTTTGCCTTGTTCTTAAAAACTTAGAAAAAAACTTAGAGATGCTGCTTTACTCTTTTTCTTCATATTGCACCATTAGCTTTTCTGTCTTGTACTTTTTACTGCAATTTTTATGGCTCATACCTCTAGCAACAATTTTCTGGCTCCAACCTGTTGTCCTGCAGCCTTTTGAAAACACAATGGCTAAAACTTATGTGATTATACATTAGGAGAATATTAACAGCTGAAACCCCCTCTTCTGATGGATAGGAATCAGCTTGGTAGGAGTTTTGACTGGAGTCAGTGCAAATATGGTGGGCAATTGGGACCAGACAGTGGTTCTATCAAGGCTGCACACCCTCACTTCACAGCTGTTTAGATTCCAGGCATGTGAGTTGGCAGCATCAACTTAATGAAATTCAGCAGAGGAAAATGCAGAGTCTCCATTTGGAACAGAGCCAGGATAGGCTGGGAACTAGCCGGGAAGCAGCTCTGCAGAGACTCGGGGTTCCAGTGAGAACCAAGTGGAACAGGAGCCAGCAGTTGGTAAAAGCCAACTGTACACTCCAATCTGGGTCGTACCCTGGACAGGGAAAGCACCAGGGAGCAGGCTTTATTCAAAATGGCAAGGAGGATGCTGATAGGAAGCAAACTTAACTGCATCTGCCACTTCAAAAAGGACATGACAAAGCCAGAGCAATGCCCCTCATGGGGAAGCCAACAGGTACCTCTGCAACACAGGAAACTCTGATGGGCCAGGAAGGAATCACTCTCCTGCAAGAGAGGGGCACAAAAATGGGGTGTGGCCCAGAGAGGACATAACATCTTCATCAACAGGGTCTTCATCTTATGCTTATATTCAAAACATTTCAGAGAATGATACACTCTCTATTTTGTGCCTGATGCTCTAAAAGGTGCATGTATAGGATTAAGAATTAAATTTTAAAAAAGTGCTCTTATTTTCATCCTAATTTACACATCTGCATAGGTATAAAATAGTAATTTTCAATTTCCATTTTTTTACTCCGTTCCTGCAGAATCCTGATCCCATTTCTTGACTTGCCTACTGTCTCCTGCTGCAGAGCTTACCCTGTGCACAGTCACATATTTTCCCTCCTTGTGTCCCTTTTGAACTGCCTTGCTGATCCCTTCAAGGAATTAAGCTGGCCAAGGTAAACCATCCCTCAGAAATTTGTTAATCTCAACTTCTCCTTTGATTGAGATAAATCTGCATTTCCCTCTGTTATATTTCTGATTTTCATTTAGACACACCTTTAGCCTCTGGACAGGGAGAAGCATCTGCAAAATGATGTGTTGTGCCATGAATGGTGAGGTCCTGCAAATTGCCCTGGGTACTGACCAGGAGTTGTTAATTTTGCTGGCCTTGGCAGTGGAGAGTGTGACAGTCTAATGACAAGGGACCTGCCCTGCCAGTAGCTAAGCATCCCTAAGGCAGTGGATTCTGAGAGGTCACTGGACCCAGTGTACTGCTACAAGTGTTCCATCAAAACTGTTTGTGCTCCCAGTGTCAGAGCGTAGCTTTGCTCAGGGATTCCTGGCTCAATTCCAGTGGATACTCAAGTTAATTGTAGAAAACAGACCTCTGAGAAACATTTGGATTGGTAGCTGCACATTTGTGAGATGCATCTTTTCCTGCCCATAGCAGTATGTGCCCATGAAACTTTGTGCTATAAGGAATGGTTGTCTGGAGCAACCTTCCTTCTGTGGCCACATATAGATTTCCCTACTGAGTCACAGGGATTACTTATAGCTGAAGACATCATCCTTGGTCTTTGCACCCAAAACTGTGCTGTTAAATGTACACAAGAGACATGAATGACAAAAAGCATTTTTCATGTAAAATATCAAAGCTTTTGAGCTGTTTTTGGAAACCAACTTGAACTCTCAGCCTTTGCAGATCTCCTCCTCATTTCTGACATGTTGTTTTGAAAGCAGCAAATTGAGAGCATAGTGAAACCTCTGCTGCTACTATGAAGTTATGTATCCTCCCATTAGTTCTCATGAAGATGAAAATAATCTTCTGCCTGAAGATAAACAACCAACCATGACATTTGGAAAGTTCTCAGTTCCAAGTTGACTTTGTTATTCCCTACGGTCAATAAAATCACTATTGACTTTCATTACATGGAAGAATGCTTGTTTTATGACAAATAATGTATTGTCTTAATACTGTAAAAGATGTACTGCCAGAAAACTTTGCTGTTTTCTTTCCAAAAGGTGACATTTACACAAGGGAAATTACTCACTTCAGCAAGATTTATAAAACTCTTTAGAGCTCTGTTCTCCAGTGCTGCTAATTACAGCACAATGCATGGCAGACAAGCAGGGCAACCCACAATCATAGGAATACCAGTCAGACTTAGACGCATGCACACACTTTAAAATGCTCTCTTCAGAGTCAAAGAGGGTATTATTCAGCTCTTTCTGGGCAGAGCTGCTGGAAGTGTGGAGAGTTGTCATTAGGCTGCCAACAAGCCATCTGTTCCACCGTTGAAGCCAGGGAAGAAATGGTGTAATATATCTGAAGCCTTACAACATATGTGATGGCTCTGGGATCTCTCTTAGGTCCCTTTAATAATTTCATTTACATTTTGGATCTGAGTGCTCATGCTGTTCCTTCCTCAGGCGGTTCTGAGGAATGAGCATTTGCTCATCCTATGACTTGAGATGTTCAGCAGACATCTTGTTAGCCCAAAAAGTCCATAAATACTGATTGGTCTGTCCACTGGGCCAAGCTGTAAAATACAAAGCATTGAGTGCAGTAGGAAGAACAAATAATTGGCTGCATGTTTTCTCTTCCCTCCTGACTTCTGGCTTTGTAACTCTGCTGAGTTTGACACTGAGCTCACCTGTGGTGAGCAAAAAATACTTTAAGGTGATTCACTTAAATGGAGGCATATATTGTCTTTTGCTGTGAAAACCCCTTTAAACTCAGCTACAAAAGCATCCTACATTCAAATGCTCCCATGAAGGGAACCCAAAGCAGAAGAGCCTACATATTCCCACACCTCTGGGGACCTGTGAGCCATGAAAGGGTCTGCGGTGGATCACTTTGGTCATAAGGAACAGGCACACAATCCTGTGTCCTGAGGATGCACAGGAGAGTGGTGTCTAAGAGCTGAGGAGGATTAGAGGATCAAAAATAAGATGCTAGGCATTACAGGTAATGCAAGATCTATTCTCAGGAGAGGGTAATTAGCTTCACACGGGGACAATTTGAGGAAAATCAGTGAGGAAGCAAGTCTGTGGAACAAACTTTGGGAGTAAACTACATAAAGTGGTTTTTAAAGGAATTGCTGTGCTGATAAATGAGTGATGCAGTTGTCAGATAGTTGATTTCCAGGAAAAGTTAACTAAATTTCCAAAGAAGGAGCCTTCTGTGAAATACCCAATGTTTTGCTTTAGCAGGAATACTATGCTGACTCTCATGAAGAAAATGCATTACAAATTAAAAGATAGGTGAGGCATGAAGACCCATGGAACTAAATTGTATAATCCTTTCCTCAGAATGCATATTCCAGAGAATCCAAGTAATGTATGGTGGCCCTGAATCACCATGGTGCTCAGCTCTGTGCACAAATATAAGAGCAGATCCAATGTCATCATTCCTGTGTCTGCTGGTTGTGCTGGTTTTGGCTGTTGGTTTTCTTCACAGAAGCTACTGTGGGGCTGTTTTGGATTTGTGCTGGAAACAGTGTTGACAGCACAGTGATGTTTTCATCACTTCTGAGCAGCGTTTATGCAGCATCTGCCTCTCACACCATCCCACCAGTGAGTAGGCTGAGATGGATGGGGATTTGGGAGGGGACACAGCCAGGACACCTCACTTCAGCGGACAACGGGGAGGTTCTTTTAAAGCTGGGGGAAAAATAAGGATCTCCATAATTTTGTGCTGAAATTCTACAAGTTCTGCATCTCAGGTCACATATTGAGGAGATTAAGCATGGTTACTAACTCTAGTGCAGGCTCCCCTTTTGACAGTTTGAGACAAAACCTACTGAATTTAGACATTCCCTTCCCTTATATTAAATGTCATATTCAAGTCCCCTTAGGGTTTTTAATGAGTCAGAATGTAGAAGATTAATTAATTATCCATTATAAGGAGCAACACAGAAACATGAAGGTCTGGTATGTGATGAATTCATTGATTTTAACAGCCTTAGAGGTTTCTTCCCCAGCAAAGTTCTAACTCCACAAGAAAACAAAGAATTGTCTCTCGCATGCACATTTTTCTCTCACCCCAAATGAATAAGAATGCTTACATTTTTATTGCAATATCTCCATTCATATGACTTTCTTAATGAATGGCAATTGAGCACCTGCTTGTGGCTCGAAACATTGCTGAGATCCTTCAGTGAAATTATTGAGATGAATCACCATTGTCGATGCTTTCTGAATGAGACAAATCTCCAACTAATCTGCTAGCTGCAATCCAAATGTAATGGGCTCATGGATCATAAATCTTCTGCAGGGAAATATGCCTCCATTCTGTATCAGCCAATAAAGAAAGGTGTCATATTTTCCATCACCGTGCCTACGATGGAGGATAAAGGGGAGTGAGAAATTGGACAGAATAGAAAAGGCACTGTGCATGTTTGGATTCAAATTGGTTTCAGGAATGTGACTGTTATTTACATGTGACAGAAAATTTAGGCACAGCACATGCATTATGCAAACTCTTCAAGTCAATGTTCTAATGTGCTTAGATCACATTCTGGAAATTATCTCAGTTATGAATATTGGTCCCAGAAAACCGTAATACAATGGTCATAAATGCATCTTAACTGGAAATATGGAGGAAGCAGTAAATATCTTCTTGGGCCATAATAAGCTAATGGTGTCAGTGTGAGTGAAGAATTGTAGCCAGAGACCAGACAAATTGAGCCTCATCATGCTCTAAATGTCCTTGGAGCAACAAATAAATTGTGTTTAACTGCTCTTTAGTCCAAAGTCATAAACATTAGTTGGACACATTAAATGGATGAGGAACACCAGAGGCAAAGAGCTGTGGCTGTTTTCTCTGAATATTGGTTTTGTTCCATGGATTTTTTATACCAATGTGCCTTCTTTCCCTAACACAATTCCAGAAAACTGTTTGGTCCATGATATATTTTGTGATGTGGTCCCAAATTCCTTTTCTGAATACTGGATGACTTCAAATTCTCCAGAGGGCTTACGTTTATCTTTCTTTCACAAATTGTGCCTGTAGGGAGTCAGTTGAGGAAATCAAATATCTGTGCAAGAGCTAAAGCAGTGGGTAGTGTCTGTGGTGGAAGCAAAAGCCAAGAATTTAGAAAGGGTTCACAATTTGTGTATAGGAACCAGGAAGAGCTGGAGCTGTGAGAGCTTCTGGACAGAGCTTGAGGATGGGCAACACAAGCTTGTAGTCCAAATCCTGACTAAATATCTGCAAGGAACAACGTGTAACTTCTGAAGCTCATGTGTAACTTCTGAAGCTTGTGTCTAATTAAATTTAAAGTTGAAAATGGATGTTTTGCTAAGGTTGTAAAATAATTTCTAATATCTGGAAGACATTTTAAAAGATAGTTGCAGTAAAGAACCTGAGAGTTTGTGGGTATGCAAGAATGATAAAATAAAATATCTCCTTTTATTCTGAACTGCTTTTGAGGGTGGATACAAGTCTTTCAAACCTATATATATATATATATATATGTATATGCATAATCTTCAAGGTTAATTGTTGGTTTCTCTCTAGTTATTGATCGACACAGCTGCAAAATGAAAAACGTGAACTAGGAATTAAAGTAGAAACAAATATTCTTGCTTGTTTTCTATTAATTTGGAGACTACCACAAAGCAATGCTAATGTTATAATTTTCAGTGAAAATTACATGCTATTGGAGATCAAGCCATTTAGATTGTTGCATACTTTTAAATTATGTGAATGCTTTCCAAACATTTTCATTACATCTTGAAAACAATGAAGCAAATAATAGATGGTTCCCCTTTTAATTGTGTATTATCATTGAGCTCTCAGAAACATAATAATATTTCCAGAATTTCCAAATACTCTCAGCCACAAGTTGTGATTTTTGGGATTGTCATGTGCAGAGTCAGGAGATGGCCTTGATGATCCTTAAAGCTCCGTTCTGACCCAGGATATCCTATGATTCTATGAAAATTCATGGTGCCACTAGCTGCCACTTGTGTGATGTTCCAGATCATCCCATGTGGGTGATTCCAGTTCTCTTTCCATTTAAAAGAGAACTGCAATCATCTTTGATACTGCCTTAAAGGATGACCATGAAGAGAATTAATCAAAGTGAGAAGGGAGCGAACTGTACAAAATCTCTCCACATATAAAGAAAAAGGAAAAAGAAAATGAGGAAAGGTTAAAATCCTTTTAACAGCTTTTTGCATTATAGATCTTTTCACCTTTTTATGTTTTTCTTTTCCATCTTCTTTTCTGCTACTGTAATTAAGAGCTAAAAATATTTCTTGAGATGCTGTTTCCATGGAAGTTGTAGTACCTTGAAATGCCTCTTGGTCACAGTGCACTGTCTAATGACTAAAGAGAGAACTAAACTTGGGTTTACATCTTACCTGGAATCTTTTCACTTGCATAGAGGCAGAGAACCTGCATGAGGCCAGGGAAGAGGGAAGAAGTGAAAGCTTTGGGTTCTTATATTTAACCCACCTGTGTCATTTTGATGGAAGGGGTTGGCCATGCAATAGCCAGGGTGATGCTGGGTAGGTTGTTTTTGTAAATCTCCTCCCAGATTAGTGGAGATGTGCACAGAAAAAAACATGTCCTGTTCCTTTCCCTTGAACAGTGCATCACCCAGTGAACCCTACTCACACCTAAGTACAAGATATGAATTTAGAGAAGAAAATCCTCCTTTTAGTCCTCACAGCAGGTATCACTAATAAAATTTTACTTAGTGGAGGCAACCCAGCACCAATGTTCTGATAATTAAAACCCAAAAAGATAGCTAGTGACTGGGGGCAGGGTGGGAGAGAGGGTGCAGGAATTTAGTAAAGCTTAACAGAGAACAGGGAATGGCCAGTAAATATAATTTATCATCATTACAGGCTATGTTAGACCACAATTTGCTCAGCCTGACACTATCCAGAGCTGGGTTTCAAAAGAGGGGAAGTCACATATATCAGGTGAACCTCATTAATGCAAATAACAGGTACAGAGAAAGAATATCTCTTGACAAAGCAGCAAAAGGCACATGGTCACATGCAAGGATGTCAAAGGTCTGAAGATTATGAAGAATGCATAAAAATATTCCTTCTGCATTACCTGCCTGTACCTTCTGTCTAACTGAACCACTGCTCTCTTGTATGTAGGGGGATAAATTCCAAGTGCAAGCTTGCTGAAATGGATTTGCATTCTGAGCTGTGGGATTAATTTAATCTGTCTTTATGGAGTATATCAGTGCTCTTAAATTGATATTTAAATGGTAGGGACCCTACCAACAGATCTTTCCATAGTGATCACTGCAAGGTATTTAAGGAAGAAAACATGAAATGGGAATCTTTTTCTGCTATTATTACAGTTGCCTTAGTCATTATGTAGGGAGAGTGGAATTACATGCATTGAATTATGATTTTGAGGATTAAACCAAGCTGGAGGACTCTATTCTGACACGCAGCTGAGCACCCACATTCATCAGTTGAAGATAAAGGCTGAACCAGCCCAGAATCCAGCAGAGACTGCTGAGAATTAGGTGCCAGAGGGAGATCCTCTCACAGATAGCAGTCAGACTCTAGTGAGCTTCCCACTCACAGTGCATCCTCACTGGCAAATCCTATGTGGGAACAGTGCTTTTGGCTCTGCTCTTCCCCCAGCAGGCTTCTCTGCCATTGCAGAGAATAAAACCAATTAGCCTGAGACAAATGCCCCAGCAGACAGCACATGGTGATAGTGGTTCTCATTGTGCTGTGCTGAACAACAAAACAACTTTATTAACAGGGGTTTACTTTTTAAAGCTACCTCAAAGGGCTGCTTTCTCATGTTATTATATGCATTGTGCTTGTCAACAGAACAATGAATAAATGTTGGAGATAGCTTTCTGATTCTGGTCTCTTTATTGTTGTTTAAAATGTTTGAGCTTTGCTCTCTTTAATCTGACGGACATTTATAGATGTTCTAAAAACCAGAAGATGGGTATATCATATTACAGCCTGTTTACTAAAGGGAAACTGCCCAAAAGTGATGATTTAGATACAACTTACCCTAAAAATACACATTTTTATTTTACTCTGTAAAAATACATCAGGGAATTTATGAGTATATATGTGAATATACACATTTTTATAATACTCTGTAAATAAATAAGTAAATAAAAGAAATAAAATTACACATTTTATTTTACTCTGTAAAAATACATAGGGAATATAAGAGTTGTAGCTGTTTGTTTGAATTTTGCATAGCAACTTTTAATCACAATGTTGAAGACCTAACAGTGCTCTGTTTTTTTTCCTAAAGTTTTTTGGGTTTTTTTTTTTTTTTTTTTTTTTTTTTTTTTTTTTTTTTTTTGTGGTGTTTTTTTAAGCCAATGGAAAGGAAACAGAATCCAAACTATGAAATAAATTTGTGGTGATGGGGCAGGTCCAGCATGAAGCCAATGTGTATATGCAGAACTTGTGGTGCAGATGAACAGGTGAGGTTGCCCATGGACTTTAAGGACTGCCCGTGCACACAGTGCTGACTGTTCTCTCCAAAGAAGAATCATCTCACAATCAAGGACAAGAATATATTTCAGTGAAACTCAGACCCATAAACAAACTCCATCAAGCAGCACCTAGCACCTGGTCAATGCATGCTCTTCTAAAAGGGTGTGTCAGGATGTAATTGTTGCTATACATTAGTCCCACTCTCTATAAGTACTTCTAATCTGTATTAACAAAGAGGGAAGGGAAATTCCCAAATGCCATACATGACAATCCTTTCTTCACTCTGTCTCCATCAGTCCTGTTAATGATCCTTGCTGAAAGAAATGTGGCATTGTATTTTTTCCCTGTGGGTGAAACAAACATTGGCAATTAATGTTGTTAATTTGTAGTGGATTTTCAGTTCTCATTATGCTTTCTTTGGGCTTACTTGTGTTTCAGGGAAAGCAGGATGTGGAGTTTATTTTGTTGATACAGAGCAGTGAAAAAAGACAACTTCTGCAGCAGTATTTCATGGAACACTCTAGCATTGCCTGGTGGGACTGTGGTTGGAAGGGTTTGAGGGATGTTTCCACGTTCTCAGAAAATTATGATTCTTTATGTTCTGGGTAATTTTGTCTCACAGAGGATGAAATTATACCAATATTGTTTTCTCTTTAGATAATCAAAATGAGTCAAACCATTGATTAACATCTCAAGCTAGGTGCTCAAGTAAATTAGCAATAGAATGTAGATAACAGCCAGGGATTAGCATTGCTCCTAGAAAACCATAGGGATTGCAAACAGAGCTCAAAATAATTGCTCTTTGTTCAGATCCTGACATGTTTTGTGAGATGCAGAAAGCTGTACCCAATCTTGCTTCTCAGGGAGGGCCATCTGTGTCCCTTTCCAGGCAGGGATGTTGCAGTAATGAACAGATTTGTAGTGTGCTATTACAAAGTGCTCAGCATGAACAATATCTGACTGCTTCTTCTTGCAGTTATTTTTTAAAATTGACCTGGAAGATGACATTCTTGATGGCGTAATCTGAATTTGCTCCAAGCTTTGGTCACATGAGAGTCAATGAAGTAATCCTGCTTTAGGCAGTGTTAAATGTCTCCTGATTGTGAGTGGGGCCATGCCATCACATGCCTCACAGCTGCTCAGCACTGTGGGCACACTGGTGACCCTGCTGTCACGTGGAAGAAGCTGGCCACCCACTGTCCCACAGGGCGGGAGCTTGATGGAGGACATGGAGGGTGAAAGAAGGGCTGGGTGTGCGTTGTGGTTTGTGAGATGAGGTGTGAGATGTGAGACGTGTCATGTGAACTCGGTGTGAGAGGTGAGGAATCAGCTGGAGAACATGGAGTTCTGCCTGGGGATGGATGAGGAGCCAACAGACAACTTATGGGATAGGATTAAAGAGAAGATGTGTAAATGTGACTTTATGGTGAATGTTGCCTGTAGGCCACCTGACAGGAAGAACAAGTGGATGAGGTTTTCTAAAGGCAGGCAAAACATAAATTCAGTGAAGGTAGGAAGTATGAAGTTTGAATAACTAGGACAAAATAAGGAAGATAGTATGGTACTTCCATCAGAAGCAAAGCACCAGCTGCTGTGTGCTCACACATCTTGGAAATAAGATAACTGGTTATGAATTCTGGGCTCCAAGATGAAGAAAGTATTTTGTTAAAAAAGACATGCAGGACACAGGCACATTATGGAGCAAGAGGCTGCATGACACATCAGGTTTAGTACCCAGTCAGCTTCTGTGGAATGGAATAACGTTCTCATTTCTAAATGAGAAATGGATAATCCAGGTAGATTTCCAGTCTGGTGGGGAAAGGTGCGCTTTATCCCCACAGCCTTCCCCTCTTCCCTGCCTAATTACAGGCACCTACTTGAATGCACACAGATGTTACAGCTCCTCCAAGAAAAGGTGCAAACACAGCCTGAATTCCATCCTTCTATGACTGGCCCAGCCGCTGAGGCTGAGGTTTAAAGAAGAAATTCATTGTGGTGCACATGAATGTCAGCGAAAAATTCAACATCATTGAGAACAGGATTTTCTTAAGGGTCTGCTGAGGACCAGATGCTCTTTATAATCTGTGTTTATAATTAATGAAAAATTACAATCAGGAAGGAAGTTTAAGAATGCCCCTAAATCAAAAGCAGGCATTGCTATCCAATACCAAATTCAGTGACACTAAAGCCCCTATGCTGATGTACAAAGGTAGCATGGAAATTATACATGAATTCTGCCTGTAGACAAATAACATATTTTATGGATTACAGTACAAGACTTTGCAAGAAGGATTTTTTTCCTGAGGGGAAAAAAAGGGGACAAAGTGCAAACAACTTTAACTGTGTATTGTCTGTATCATAGTAAAGATATATCTCTGCAGAAAAATATGCAGAAGGTTCAAACTATATCAGATTTTTCTGTAAATCTGTTGCTATTTTTATGGTATCCATTCATTTATAGAACTACCTATCTTGAGAACTACCTATCTTGTATAACACAATGCTATACAAGATGAAATGGTTGCTGAGCTCACCATACAATGGAAGAAGTCTTCTAGTAGCCAGAGAGTTCTGGATAAGACTGAAATAAAACATTGATAAAGTGTTAAGATGTCTATATTAGGATGTCTTTGATTATTCCTCAAAGGACAGGAATACACATTGCATTTTCCATGGAAATCAAGCATAGGATCACTCTGTCACTCTAAAACGTCATCTGAAGAACTTTCCCAAACTCAGCAGATTTGCAAACGCAGTAAATTCAAAGTCCTTTTGTTTTTTTAAAAATTTTGTTCCAAATCTTATCTTGGTATAAGCACCACTGACACTTGGAATCATTCTGCATTATTAATAATGTAGTCTAGGAATCTGAATAGATCGCACAAAGCTCCTATTCAGGTGTATAAGTGCATCAATAACATTGTTAGTTAAAAATGAATATATTTTTATTTTTATGAGAAAAATGGCCATATTTTTGTAATTAATTATTATTGCCATGAACAAGCCATTAATGTAAAACAGGATGCAAACTGCCTAAGTAGATACTCAAGTATGTACATACACAAATAGGTGTTTGATGACACAGTGCTAGACAATCTTCCTTGGTACTTAGTAAGGAAATTATTGTCAAAGCAACTTTGTTTTTTCATTCTCACTTTCCCACTTTGCTATGTGGCTCAAAGTTTGAGATGTATTGATCTTTGCTGAGAGAACATTTAAATTGTTCAAATCAAATAACGTGTCTTACAAGATCTGAAGCTTGCCCTCAGCTTTCATGGCATCTCTGGTAAACTTGACATCCTGATTTTGGGACTCTTTCAGAGAAACTTCAGCTTCCCTGGGGAAAGATGCAGAATCAAAATTTGGTTCCAGCTGTCATGTAGCTTATTGAAAACCAGGAATTTATTTCAGTGTAAAAATAAAGTAAACTAAATCAGAGTCAGGCCTCAAGTGTTTCCCTTGGTGGAAAAGGATGCACCAGGAGACAAGGTAACTTGCACTTTCTTCAGGAAAGAATCTGTAAGGGTCTGAAATTTTGGCTGGGATAGCATTAATGCTCTTTACAGCAGCCAGTATGGGTCTATGTGTTGATTTGTGATGGAAACATGTGGCTCCTTGTTCATGGAAAGAAGTAAATTAATTCCTTGTCTTTCTTTGCTTGCATGCATGGCTTCTGCTGTACCCATTAAACTGTCTTATCTCAATACAAAAGTTTTCTCACTTTTTCTCTTCTAATTTTCTCCCCTATCCCAGTGCAGGGGGAAGAGGAAAGAACAAACAGCTGTGTGGTCCTCAGTTCCTGGCTGGGCTTAAACCATGACACAGAGCAAAGCAAACTTTCAGCTTGTACTACTGGAGTTAAGGATCAGATCCGTTCATTAAATAACAATCCAGTTACAGGACAGCAATTAAATACTCTGTGGCTTTAGGCTGGAGCTATATGAAAATTTTCACATGGAAAAAGCCTCTTCAGAAATTTGGTCCTTACCAAAAATGGATGGAAAATTCAGCTTCTGAAGTTGCCCAAGAGATTTTTGGCCTCCATTTCTTTTTGAATAAATGCAAAGAAGATTTTACTAACCAGGTTAGATCTTGATCTTTCATTCTTCAGGCTTGTTCAACAAAATGTCCTGGTTTGAAAGTGGGAACTTTGTCTGGCAATGGAAATTCAGAAGATGAAAAGGCAACCTCCCTGTTTTTCAATGAATGCCGATTTCAGGCTATCTGAATTATATCTTTCAATGTTTTCCATCCCTGATTTCTACAACTGTGTGAAAACTGTAATGAATTTATTTCAGTGCTCAGACAGATTTAGTAAAATAAACTACCCAGCTTTGAGCACTGCCTTGCAGAACTAAAGGTGAAATCAATAGGGATTTAAAGCTCTCTAGCAGTGTGAGGAAATTTAGGAATTCTCTTCAGTTGAAGATAAGATATTTTACATTTCTCCTTGGGGAGCTTGTTAGCATTAATTTTTCTGTATTAAAAGCTTGTTAGCATTAAGAAATTTTGATAGTATTAAGTGTACTTAATGTACTGAAAGTTCCCTCACATGGAAAATAGCAGAAACCTTATTTTGCACTATAACCTGCAGCTCTTTTTCCAGTAGCATATGATGTAAAGTGATATACACAGTATAAGATGACCAGATTTTAACCATTAAACATGTGGGATTTCCCACCTGTGCACAGAGCAAGGTGGGGGTATTGCAGGGGATGTGAAGAATGTAATTACAAGAGGTACAGAGGACCAATTGTGACGGCATAGCCAGCAGGCAAAATATACCAGAATACACACCTGAAGGGTTGCAGGGAACTCCTGTTTTCATTGTGTTTTCAGCCCAGCACATTTCATTGTGTGTCCAGCACATCTGTCTTTCACTTTCTTACCCCTGGCAAACCATAAATAATTGCTTAGATCTGGAGGTCCTTTTTATAATGCAACACAAGGATATTTTCTGTCATCTCTGTGGGTGCCCTATGGCACCTAGTTAAACTCTGCCTTTCAGTGGGTCTGAGGAGGGCTCAGGAAGGTCTCATGTTCTGGCTGGGCATTTCAGTATTCACTTTTGTATTTCAGAAATGTTTTTTTTGTCCACTGTGTCTGTGCCAAATGGCACTCTCAAAATTTCACTGCTTAGTCCGGAAGGATTGATTTCACACTACAATCACTGTCTGCTGATTAAATCCATCCATCTTCAGAGAGAACAGAAAAGCTCAGATGAGTTCAGGCCCTAGACAGAAAGAAGCAGTGGCCTGCCTCAAAATTGTAAATTCAAAACTCCTTCATTCCTTTTGAGGGATACTGTGACAGGTTAACTCTGCCAGATGTTTGCACTTTGGGAGGCCAGAGCTGAAGTCACAGTCAGCAGTGAGAAGCAAATCACTTTCACATCTTTCCCCACATTAGGCCATTAAACCAAGGTGCTTTTTCCTGGGTTTGAAGTTATTACTGCATGCAGATGGGTCTGTGGGAAGGAATGGCCAAACAGCTGCTGGGAGACTCCTGATCAGTGGAGCAAAGAGGACCCCAGAAAAAGCTCTGTGGGGTTTTATCAGTGAGGATGGTGTGTCACAGTCCCTGTTTTTAGGGAGACCCGATTACGTTTTGTCTAATTATGCTAATAGCCTAAACTAATGCACATAGATGAAAGTTTTTTTTTTTTTCTGCAAGAATCTACCTCAGACAAAGAAAACAAGGTGTTTTCTACTCTAAATGCTGACAGATCAAATCTTCTGTGTTCCTTCTCAGACACTTGTTAGCACAACAGAAAACCTAGAATTCCCCAGCACATGGAAGCAAGGTCTACACACATAATAGGTCCCACCAGATCACCCTATGACACATCTGAAGCAAGAAATACAAATAAAAATCAAATACCTATAAGTGCCTGTGGGTTGGCACTTTTGTTGCTATTTCTTTAATGGAAGCATCAATTTAACAATAGTCCCAAGTAGAAAATCAGCAATTTACCAAAAGTGTATATCCTCTTGCATGGAAAAGAAAGACTTTTGAGGACAGCAGAAAGCCTATAGCTCCAGGTAGAGACAATTAAAAATCTGAAAACCAGAATTGTCTGTAATTTCTTTTTCTCTTTCTACAAATAAGGCAAATAACACAGGCATCTATTTCCTACATTCAGGGGCCAAAGATTAGGGGATTTTTCTTACATCTTCCTTTCCAGATGAGAAGAATAATCTGCTAAACCTATAACCTTTGGGAATGAGTTATTGTTGCTGTCCATTTGATAGATCTATGCAGAAATGTTATATTCAGAATATAACACAACTGGATCCAATTGTCCAAGGCATTAATACACAAACAAGGGAAAGCCAAGGACTCTGGAGGAGAAAACAGTTAATTTTCCATGCATCAGCTTTTGCTCGGTAAAAAATGTAATAGACATTGTTTAAAATCTGGCAGTTTTAAAGATCTTACAATATCTGATCTTATAGGAGAAATCAATTATAAAAACTAAATTTAAGGAAGTAATTATTAAAACTCTACTTACCACAAGGTAATTCATTACAAGTGTATCTCCCTCCTTTGCCTGTAATTATAGCTAATGATCAGGGACAGAATGGCTGATAATGTACTTTCTGTCCTTTCTCTTTTTGGACTATATCCACTAGGAAAGAAATTTTATTTTACTTTAAAAGATGATTTGGTGACAATGGATTAAATGTCAATTCCCATATCCAGATATGTTTTGTCTCCTTTCTATTTAATTTTCAGGAAATTTTGTTATGGGATGTGTGAGAAAGCTGAAATACCCCATTTTAACTCCTTCACATCCCTTTCTTTAATGAGCTAACTATTAATAATTTTCTTTCTCTTTCAGTCTGACAGCAGTTCCCCAAAGTTACTTCTTTTGTGATTTCTCCCTGAATTTGGTGACAACTTCAGAAACATCTGGAGAGCTCCAGGTTTCTGCTTGATGAGACTTATGATTAAACTGGGTGGGCAAGATAGTTTTCTTAGTGACATGAGAGCAACTGTGTCCCCTCTTCATGGCATGGCCTTTTCTTGTATAGGAGAGGGCTAGTTGAAAATCCACTTATCTCCACTGGGAGGCTTTTGTGTTTCTTGGCTAAAAAGTTATTTAAAAATTTATTTCTGCAGTTATTTCTTACAGTTAGGTAGCCTGTCTTGTCCTACACTGAGTGGGTTCTGTAGGACAAGTTTTCTGTACAAATGTTAGCTAGACAAGGCAGGCTGGAGAGATATCAATATGCAATGCTTACCTTTGTTTTCCCAAACATAACACACTGCAAATGCAAGACTTGTGGCATATTTCAAAACAAGCAAGTTGAAAAAACGCATACAAGCAAATGTGAGCTCTTTTGATTGGCTCCTCTTTGTTAAGATAAAATTTTGGCATTTTTATACATCTGCAAAGTAACACAACATACATTTTCCCCCTTTTTTTAAATCAGACCTGAGACTCTCATGTAAACATCTGATCTCAGTAGAAACAAACAAGCAAACAAGCAAACACAATCTGCTGAAAAAGACAGAGCTGACAATACCAGGTACTGTAAACCTTAAGAACAAGGAAAATTCAACCCCCTTGACCTTAATATACTCTCTCCTTTTGAACACGGTGTGTGTGCACCAATGCACACAAATTTGTGTGAGGAAATGTGTTCAGGTGCTTGAACAACCGCAGTATTTGTCTTACAAGTATGCAGGCTGCAGTCTTCATGGGTCAAGCTGAAGTTTACCTGCTCTTGCATATTTGGTGAGTGGGGATGATGAAGAAGACAGAAATTAGTTACCTCCAGACACAAAATGTGCTGCCACTTCAGACAGAGGCATAAAATTGCCAAGCACAGGAAATGCATACATCAAAACAGAGCCCAAGAAGGCCTTTGTGGAAGTCAAAGGTTCCTCTGGACTGTGAAGCCTTGAGTTTTGATCAGTGCTTGTGAGGAGGAGAGCTCCAGGGGCTAAACACACTGCTGGGAGTAGGATGGGAGCAGTGGGTGGGAACAGAGAACACTTTGGGCTCCAAAGGAAGCCAGGAGTGCTTGTGCAATCAGCATGTCGTGGGTTAGGGTCTCAGAGGAGCTCTGGAAAGCCACCTCTGGACTGCAAATGCTAAAGACTCAGGGAAAGGGAGATCTCAGCCCAAAAGTTCAGCAGAGGAGGAGGGAAGATGACAGGAAATATGTTCCTGCAATGGTCTTTTTGAACTCACAGCAGTTTTGGGTATGCACAATTTCTTTTTCTCCTCTCTCTCCTGCCTCCACTGTGCTATTTTCAGGGTCCCTGGGATGAAGCAAGGAAATTATTGAATCTGACTCCATGTTCTTAGAAGACTAATTTATTACTTTATAATCTATGTTATATTATATTAAAGAATGTGATACTAAACTATACTAAAGAATAGAGAAAGGATACAGCCATAAGGCTAAAAGATAATAATGAAAAACTCGTGACTCCTTGCAGAGTCCTGAAACAGCTAGACTGTGATTGGTCATTAAGTCAAAACAATTCACATGAAACCAATGAAACAACCACCTGCTGATAAACAATCTCCAAACACATTCCAAAGCAGCAAAACACACGAGAAGCAAATCAGATAATTATTGTTTTCATTTTTCTCCAGGGCTTCTCATCTTCCCAGGAGAAAATCCTGCCCAAAGAGGATTTTTCAGAAAATATGATGGTAACACTCCACCTCGAAGCACAGAGCAATTCAACATGTATTTGTAGCTTCCTTCAAGTACAAAAACCAGTTCAAATTTTCTTCTGTGACCTTCTATTTTCTAAGTGAAGAGGAGAGAATGCAGGGAGATTCTTCTTTCCACCAAAACTACATTTTTTGCTTCAAAAAGAAAAGTGTCAGAAAGGAACAAAGTAATGGATTTTCCCCCAACATATTGAATATCCTAAATTAGTTTTAATTTATGGACAAACTTTTCTTGTTTTAACTTTGCATTGCCATTCCACATTGACAGAACATAGCCAGCCTCAGGTTAAAATGGCCAAAGAGCTCAAGGCTTGATCAGTTCATCTCCAGATACTGACAATGTCAGATTAATTATCTTCAAACTAATAGATGAAATGAGTTCAATAACATTTACTGTACCATTCAGGCATTACTCATTCTTCATCAATCTCTCCTTGCCGCCTGAATTGCAATTGCTGCTTGGCTAATAAATGAAGAAGTTGCTCCTATTAAATGAATTAACTTTTCAGGTACTTATTAAAGTGACAAATTACTAGCTTGGAAGATAATGAATCTACCTGAAATATTAAAGAAGGAAAAGATTGATTTCCAGCTGTTCTTTGAATCTACATTTACCTTTAGAGTGGGCAAACACTGTAGATCAGTCAGGAGAGCAACAGGAGGCGTTGAAAATATTTTTGGATGACATTGGCAAGAGACAGCACAATAGATGACAAAAGGAGGTTAATGTTAAGTGTTAAAAAAGTGAGGTTTTTGAAAAACAAAGGAATATGTTGCTAGGGCTACACTAAGCTCACCTAGTACCCTTCTGCAACATATGGAGAAACACTGTCATTACAAACCAATCCTGCATCTGGTGTCAAATGGGCTCAAGAAGCCCTTGGAGATGCCTGGAGTACTAAGGATGTTTAGCTGGACTACCATTTTCCTCTAGGACCTCATTATTTATTGCATCTATTACTGTTAAATGTACTGCAAAAGCACTGATGGCCCCAGGCAAATGCTGTGTTGAATTACTTTGGTTGATAATTCCTTTCTGAAAAGCCCTGCAAACTAAACAGATAACTCAGGCAGAGAAGTGCTATCATTCCCTATATTACAGAGGAGAGGAGAGCTGCTCAGGGTGCCAAAGATGTTAATTCAAAGGAACCAAAGTTCCACCTGGAAATTTTATATCACTCATTGAAGGCCATTCCAAAAATCAAAGAAGACCATATCTCCTTTGTTCATTTAATTATTTAGTTTTTCTCTCTGTCCCTTGGATTATCAGTTACAATTATCAGTTATTGCTGCTACCAGGATCTTTCCCTTGGGCAGCAGCATTAAGGCTTTTCCTTGCAACCTGCTGTTGGTGAGTCCCACTGGGTGATGCAGCAGCTCGATACAAGAGAAGCCTCAGTTTTTTGCTCTTCTTCCATGAATCTTTGGCTGCATGTCCAACAGAGGGTAACAAAGGTGGTGAGGGGCCTGGAGCACCTCTCTTATGAGGAACAACTGCAGGAACTGAGCCTGTTCAGCTTTGAGAAGAGGCAGCTGAGAGGGGACCCCATCAATGTCCATAAATAGCTGAAGGGAGGTGTCAGGACTATGGAGCCAGGCTCTGCTCATTAGTGCCAAACAACAGCATGAGGGGCAGTGGCAGAAAATGGAGCACAGAAGTTCCACTTGAACATGAGGAAGAACACCTTTAACGTGCAGGTGACTGAGCCCTGGAACAGGTTGCTCAGAATGGCATCAGAGTTTCCCTCACTGGAAATATTCAAAAGCTGCCTGAACACAATCCTGAGTAAGGTGTTATAGGGGGCCCTGCTTGAACAGGGGCTGGACTGCGTTACCTCCATGGAAGTGGTCCCTTCCGACCTTACCCATTCTGTGATTTGGTGGTTTTGAGTTGAAAATTGATTGTTGTTTTTATGTTTAGTTAGAGAAGAGAGAGTCAGTTGTAAGTGACAGTGCTATGAAGTCATTGCAGGCACTGTAGAAAAATTTGAAACAGAAATGTATCTTTTAGACCACAATCCATGTGAAATGTGAGTAGCCAGCATACAGATGTGTATTTCAATGCCATTACCAAGCTGTAACACTGCATCTATAGCTTCTTATATAAATAATGGCATAGTTAATTGCTAAAATATGGCACCCCTAATGCTTATAAGACTATCAAAGTTGGGCTTAATAACATGCAAGGGCTACTTACCTATACCAGGTACTGTAAAATTCTCAGAGATTTAGTTTTTATGAGTTATCAGCTGGAGGTATCCAAGAATTGTCTGGATATAATTATCTGCCATGTGCTCCAGGATGACCCTGCTTGAGCAGGGAGGTTGGAGCAGATGACCCACAGTGGTCCCTTCCAACCTGACCCCTTCTGTGGCTCTGTGATTTCTACCACAAAAACCCTACTATTTTGCGAATTGATTTGACTTAGAGAAATAAGCAGCAGAAGAAGAGGATCCTTTAAGAAACAGGGATTCTGCCCTTGAAGACAGGGAATGCAGATGAGCTTCAGCACTGAGTGATGATTTATAAGCAGGATTATTGAAAAAAAATTGCTGTGTCATGCCAACCTCCCTATCCCCCGCTTTGCTATGCTGGTGTATGTCCAGCCTGTCTCCCTAGATCCATAGGGACTTTTGGCTCTTGCCTAATAGGACTGATGAGGATGTATCCCCTACATCCTGTCAGTGCAGGCATTGACATTCCACTGCAAACCTCAAATAGCTGTAAATGTATGGAGAAAGCTCTTATGTCTGTCACACATGACAGTCTGAAAGTTGCCTTGGCTGCATCTGTACTTAAGTCACAGAACAGCTCTGACAACCAAACATTAGAGATTCTGCAAGATGCCTACGAGAGGTATTTCAGCATTTTACTGAAATGGGGTGTATGTCTCAGTGATGAGATGTGGTAGGACAGCAGACCTTGCCGCGATAAATGCCAGCCTGTGCCTGGATACAGGCAAGAATCTTGCCTTTCCTCTCTTGCCTCTGCCCACTGGATTCAGACCAGTAAGGGTGTTTAAAATGTAACAATGTCCAATTCACTGAGATTTTCACATGGAAAAACTTTTCTGTTCAAAGGGAGTAATAAATAACAGAGAAGTGAGGCAGAGGCAGAGACTTCAGAGACTAACAGAGACCCAGAGGCACATGCATATTGGGTAGGTTATAGCAGAGACAATGGCAAAGACCCAAACTCTCAGGTCACAAATTGATCACTTGGAAACTGCCAAGAAGGGGATAATGGGATGGATTTAAGGATTTTTTACGTTTGAAGGAGGGCCTGTAATTGTTTCCCCTGTCTCTGTGTGGATCTCTGGAATACTTGCTATTGGTTGAACCTGCAAACTGGGAAACAACAGCCATATCCATCAGCCTGGGACAGAAGGGAGTGCTGGCTCTTCAGCCACACAAGGCTGGTGTCCAGAAGCTGGGCAAAACAAATCCCTGAGTCCTGGTGTGCCTACTAGAGGTAGTGACCTCATCCCATAATGTTGCCTGGGAGAAGGCTGCTTCCTTGACACAGAGTCTATCCAGTCATCCTTCCTCCAGTGGGATTAGAGAATTCCCAGGCAGACAAAAACATATGGCTTTTAAATGCTATGGTCATATCCTCCTATGGAGAGCATTTTTCCCCCTCTGACACCTCCAGTGACAGCTACACAAGCATCTCTGCAGAACCCCATGCTCACTGCTTCTTCTGAGGTCTCTGTGCAAGCGTTTAGTTCTGCAAGTCATCTGTTGGAAACTGAGCTCACTGGGGGAAAAGATCATGTAGGCTTTGCAGCCTGGCAAACCTCTGGGTAGAAATTGCCTTTTAGTCTGTGTTTTCACAGTATCTGGTGAAATACTGTCTCAGGCTTGGTTGCTGTGACAGAACAAATGTAGTGGATGACAACACTCACTGAGCAGTGAACAGGTACACAAAATTATCATCTCCCCAGCATATTTATTTATTCTGTGATGCTTTTGTTATCTGTGAGATGTCCTTTTCTTTCCCTTCTCGCTCACTGAAGTTATCAACAGCTTTGATTTTTGGGTCATTTATTGACTTTCCAGAACAGAAAAAGATAAGCAGAGAAGCTTGAACAGCATCGAAATGAGAATAGGGACTTCTTCTTCTTTTTGTCCCTGAAAAAAACAAATGTAATTGTTGGAGTTGAGAAATTAAACTTAGGATGCAGATGAATCAACAAGAGCTAAAAATAAAATGTTCTTTGCTATTTGCATTATTGACACTGAGATCTAAATACATAACCTCTAGGGAAATGCCAATAAATCTAGTCGTATCTTAATAGATACAACCCAAAAATAAATCACCTGAAAAGAAGGCATTTCTCTCCTAAACCCAACACTGATGTGATTCACACTGCCCTTACCATGAGAAGAATCCCCATATATAATGATCTTCTTAGAAGTTCATATTCACTAAAAAACATTTGCTGAATTATGGTGCCCTCCTGTTTCCAGAAGGACAGACTGGATCACACCTCAGACTTGTTCTTGATTATCCTTAATTTAATATTTTTCACACCTGGAGATTTTTTCCCTCTCTCCTTACTGAAGTTCAGGGGCTGTTATGCAGATAGGGAAGGTTAGAGAGTCTAGAGTTCTTTAAGCTTTCATTTAACATTACATTCTATCAGCACAATTTCCCTTGCTTCATTGAGAAGTTAATCTGATTGGACATTGCTTACCTTTATTATTTTTACCAGAGCTTCTTCTCTGCAATATGCTGCTGTGTTGGTGATAAAAGTGGTTTTTGCATGAGATACAGAACCTATGCCTTGAATACTGTGGATTAAAGTTTTCATAGGTGCCTTCTGTATAGAAAAGGTTTCATAACTTGAGCTAGATTCACGGCATCCTGTCTGCATTTTAAATGCAGATCTAAGCTTGTATTTTGATCAGAGTGTTAATTAAGCACATCAAAATAAGTAAACATTAGGGTCTGTCATTTCAATATTAATATGGAATTAATTTCAAGTCAGCAGGATACTTAGGTATGTTTGCTTAAGGCAAAGGACTGGCAGTGTTTAGACTGGTCCCTTTGCCATTCCTGCAGAAAGGCAGGTGGTTGGAATTAGTTCACTGCCATGATCTTCTGGTACTATTTTATACAATTCATTAAAGAAAGGAAACCTTTCTATCTTTGCATATGTAAGAGGTAAAAGCTGGTCATGTAGATGTGTCCTGTCAAGAGGGGCATCTCTGAAAGTTTGTGTAAAGTAATATTTACGTAAATGACTGATTCCTGTTTCCTTGGGTCTGAGATAAGGAACAATGTTTGCCATCTAACATGTACAGAGGGAGACAATATCTACTTTTCTATAGAATGAGTCCAGAAAGCCAGCTCAGGTACTCTCTTGACATAGAGACAAAGTCCAATTAGATTAAGCCTTTGAGACTCTTCCAGGTTAAAGCTTCTGTTAAAATGTACATGATTATTGAGTTGTTTGGACAGATGTAAAGATTTTCTAGAAACACTTGGAAGATTTTCCATGGTGTTTATATATCTTGCATTTGCTTTTGATAACATAAACATCTCTCATACTCAGAAGAAAGCAGTGGTTGGGTGTCCCTACTTGACTGAAGAAAAAATTCAGTTTCAGTTACACAGATATGGATATCTCAAATATAGTTAAAATAGTACTAGAAATCAGAACAGTCAAATTTTTCTGTGACAGCAAACCATAGGAAGCAGTTCAGTTTACATGATAGAGCAAGAGAATAGGGAACAGTTGCACTAAATTAAAATGTCAATAGATTTTTTTTTCTCTTAGTGTTTGGAATAGGAAAAGAAAAAAAAATAAATCACAATGTAATCTGAATTAATACTACATGAATAATAATCCATCAGATTTATTATTAGCTAAGTAAAAATGAAAATAAAATAAACTTCCCTGAGAAAAAGAGATGAGAATGTACCAAAACAGAGAAGGTTAGGAGGAAGCAGAAAAACCTCAAGCACTCTTATTGGTATATGTAAATGACTAATTGGGTGGCTAGCCTAGATTTTCTACCTTTTTTTTTTTTTTTTTTTGTGTAAATGGCACATTACCTTTCTACAGGAGTTTTTCCTCCAAACAGATTTTCTCTTTATCTAACTAAATGTCAGCCCCAAGGCTTGAAGGAACTCTCATTCAGAACCTGCCTGTTGGATCAGATCCTAAACTGTAAGTTATTACGCCCAAACAGACACAAGGCAGATCAGTCACATCTCCTTTTGTACTGGTTTTGAAGCTGCTGGCAGCAGACATCAAGGAGTACCATGCTGGTGTGCTCTCTGTACAAGGTTTCTGGCTCAAAATGTGTTTGCTCATGCACAGGATTTTGGTGAAGAGAATGAGTGCATAGAAGTGCTTAGGATCAGTCTCCAAGGCAATAAACTGCACATCCCTCACGTGGAGATACTGAGTGAATAAATGCAGTACTCTGTGCCAAATGCTCCAAGAAATAATGTAAAACAATCACAGTTACAGCAAATAACTCTGGCTCTGGGACATCTGCACCATCAGAGTAGTAGTAACACCTGTGAGCACTTTGTTTAAGATGGAGATGTTAGAAAACCCTTCCAGTCCTTGATCTGATGGCTGAGTCCCATATGTCAAGGGTTAGTCCCTTTTCCCTGAACATCAAAGAAAGACCTTGTGTGTTTGGGAAAGACCCAACAGTTTATTCCCTGACAGAGGATGCCAGCCTGGGAGATTGCTCATTTTAGTCCACATTCCTTGCTGCTGGATTTCATACACAGAACACAGACAAGGCACAGACCAGGGCTGGTTGGCATTATGCACTCTACCTGTCCTCTTCTCCAGGAGTAGGTTGTGAAACCACCTTCCACTGTTCTGGAGACAGCTCTCCTAGGCTTTCCAGAGGGTCCCACCACCTGGCTGAGACCTTTGGCCTTTTTTCTTGAGGTATTTTTTGCCTCTGGCAGATGAAAGCAATTCCCTGTTTCCAGAACCAACAAGAGTCTGCTCTAAAATGAAGGATTTGCTCTGAGCTTGAAGCTGCTAGATAGGCTCCAAATGATTGGTTTTTTTAAAAAACCCACACTGAAAACCTGTGCTTTTACATCACTGGTAGAAAAATAACACTGTTCTAGGTGTACCTTTTTTCCTGTTGAGTAGTACTTTGCACAGAGAGAGTGAATCTGCTGCACAGATTCCTTAAACCAACCCAAACTATCTGTTTATTATTGACATCTATCTTCCATAGCTATGAGATCTGCCCTCACAGGTTTTATTAGAAAATGTATTTGGTTTTAAGATGATGTGTGTGAATGTGAGTCCTTCTCAGATTCCCTGTTAGCACTTACATTTTTTACCATTTGCTGAGGCTATAGAAATATTTTAGCTCTGCAGAATTACAATAAAGGCCTGAGAGATTGCTAGAGATAAATACATTACCTACAGAGCAGATGCAGAAGATACAATAGGGTATTCGGAAAAGCTCTCAAATTCTGTGTTCTTCTTAACAATTAATAAAAGAAAATAAAAGTAGTTACTTCTTGCTTTATTAAAATGCTGATGCAGTTGTTTTCTGCTTTGGGGTGCTGATAGTGAGTGGAGGATGAAGCTATCACAGTAATGTAAGATGCTAAATAGCATTGACATAGATTCATTAAGCTCCATTAAGAGTCATCCCTTAATACATTTATTAACTAAAACAATGAAAATATATTAAGAATTACAAGATAAAATAGAATTCATATTTTAGAGGGAAGTTTCTTGAGTCTGTCAGGCTGCATTAAGAGAAAGAGGGTAAAACTGCTTAGATTTTAGCAAGGGAGAATGTTAAATCTTGATTTCTGCAAACTTGCAGCTGTAATGAGTTCTGGTTTCATTTGTGTCATAGTGCAGTATCTTACACTTTCTTTTGGAAGGACTCCCATGCTAAAAAATAGACCCTATGATGCACCACTGCTACCCCTTAGCTGGCTCACCAAGTTTGTTGGAGTTTTGTGACCATGTGGCATCCATATGGGATCTGCAGTGTCACAGTGGGAAGAGGGGAAGAATTGGGGCATAACGCAAAGAAACCACAAATCACAGATGTCATGGCAGCAACTGAGGAGAAAAAACTTGGTGTGGAACTGAACTGAGGTGAAATGTTTCCGTATATAGAAGAGAAAATGCAGGTAGGACTCTTATCTATATGAGCAATGCTGGCCACAATTCATGGCGAGATAATGAACGCCAAAGTATTGGAAGTTCACCAGGGGAAAAAAAATTGGAAAAGCCTATTTGTTTTAGATTAAAATCAAATCTTTCTTCTCTCAACAGTGGCTTTACAGTCAGGTCTCAGTTCAGCTGAGTTGCAAATGAAGAATCTAAACAAGAGGCACCAGCTGTCTAAATGTAAAACCTCTGAAGGGGTCAGGTGGCAGCAGTTTCTCTTTCTGACAACTCTGGTCACATTTACAGTAAAGCACCCAGCTGGACTCAAATCAGCTGCTCTGTGTCACTCAGGGTGCCCTGAGGAATGTGAAGCTGCCACCACCACTGCCTGCCATGCCTGACATGCCACAGCCTCATCTGCACTGGGCTGGTGGCTGGGCTAGGTGGAGACTCCTGGGGGAGACAGAGATGTTTCAAATGGACCAGACACCAGGAGTGAAGAAATTTAACTGGGGCTCCCTAAAGAACTCAGCTAAATTCACTTGTCAACTGTATGTGTTTATGGAATGATACTTGGGGCCTCCCTGTTTGCTGTTTGTTGCAGTTTATCTAGAAGAGCAATGTCATTTTCTGTTCAGAATTACTTTTTCAGCATAGGTCATGAGACAAACCTGTCACTTGGGAGCCAGTCCAGTAAAATCAGATTTTTGGAAGGGACTTTAAATATTATCCAGTTCCCACTCCTCCGCCATGGTAAGGGACTCCTTTCATGAGACCAGGCCTTCCTTGGTCTTTCTTTTCTGGAGAACATACCTGTAGAAGCCTTTCCAATTATTCTTTGTGTCCCTTTCCAGATTGACTTCCAGCTTCACCTTGGCCTTACTCACTCCATTCCTACCTAGCTGAACTTCATCTCTACTCTTCCTAGGTCACCTGTCCTTGCTTTCAATACCGGTTGCTTCTTGCCCTTTAGTTTGACCAGCATTTCCCTACTCAGCCATTCCAACCTCCTGCCCTCCTTGCTAGATTTCTTGTTCTTGGTGATCACCAGCTCTTGCATTCTTGGGAAGACTTCCTTAAAAATCTGCCATCTCTGTTCCACTGCCTTGTCATTGAAGGCAGTCTCTCTGGGGATCCCCAAAATCTCCCTGGAAAGCTGGAAGTCTGCTTTCCTAAACTTCAGGGAAAGTTTAGGAAACTCCTTGCCTGACCCATCTATCTCCCAGTTTGTTGTGAACCTCCTCATTGGGAGAGTGTGGGAAACTAAGACGGCCCTGGTTTAGAGAAAGCACCACTGAGCAACAACCAAAATATCAGTGTGTTGTCAAAAATATTCTCATACTAAAGCCAAACCAGAGCCCTGTGGCAGCTGCTAAGAAGAAAATGAGCACTACCCCAGATGAAGATCTGCAGTGCAAGGACCTGGTCTGAATACTGACTTTGAAGTATACATCTGCACTGGAAAGTGAGTGTGAAAGCTTCTAATTCCCTGCTCAGCATCTGGACTGCTTCCCTAGCAAACTCCCCATTCTCTGAGTTAGAAATATTAAAAGCATCTTCTTTCTCTTTCTTTAATATAATTCCCTTCCCTCCCTTACTTTTTCTCGCTTTCCTTCCAGCTTTCTCCATTAACATGAGAACTTGGCCTCTGGTTGGACTGTGGAGCAGCTCTGGCTCTTTTCTCTGCTCTGAAAAATGGATATTTCCACAAACTTTTAAAAGCACAACTGGGTAGATGCCCATTGCTGAATTCCTCCTCTAGCACCTCTTTTCTCCTCACAATGCCTATGAGCAGTGACTGGATAATGGTGCATTCAGCTACAGAGTCACTTCTCCTGCCATATGCTTCTCTTTTGGCTGCCAAATACAGGGCTACTGCTGTCACATGAAGCAGGCACAACATTTTTCAATTCCCAGGGAGAGCCTTCTGCTGGAAGAGATGGAAAAGTTTCTCTGTGGCTACAGAAAATTAATCTTTGTATTCTTTTTTTTGAAAAATTGCTCACCTCCTACCCTGTGAACACAGGAAAGATATTTGTTTTACTGTTTATATAACTCCTATAATTTCAGAAGTTTAAGAAAATCTATAAATAGAAAAGCTGATGATTTAATCACTTGAGGAAAATTGACAGGTCATAATGAAAGGAAACCAAGCACTGATGAGACATAAAAGCCTCAAATACCATCTCAATATGATCATACTGGTCTGCTTTGCAGTAGCATTGATTGAATCCTGTGGCAAAATGAAACAAAAGACTTTGTAGGTGGTTTCTGTCTGAAGAAACACCATGCCAGAAATTCTTTCACTCTAGGAAACATTAATATCTCTTGCTTTCTCTTGAGTTACATTTGAAAATTTTCTAGTTCATTAATGAAATATGTTGGATTTCTTGTGGGGTGTTAGGTTTTTGTTTGTTTGGATTTTTGGGGCTAATGGTGGTGATGTTTTGGTTTGGTTTTCAATTTCTGATTAAAAAAAATAAACTTCAAGCCAAGCAATCTCTTTCTGTGAATGCTGTTTGTCAGTCAATAAATGATATTTTAATTGTAAAGATTTTGACTGATCTTCAGTTCACTTAAAGCAAATCACATGCAATGCTGCAGATGCAGCAGATGTGGTGTAGGTACAGGAAAACAAAGATAGGATTGACGTTGATTATAGAGTACAAAAGTGTAAGTAAGAATCACAGGAGCAGAAATAATGATTTATTCTGTGGCACTGGGCCTTCACTGATCCAAACCCCAAAAATCCATAAGTGATAGAGGAAAAAAGGAGATAAAAATCAAATTATATGAGGCAGGCTTTATAGGGAGAGGTAATATATTTCATTCAATTGCCTGAGACATGGAAATAAAGCAGGCATACATGGCCTTTTGATAAGTTCCTAGAGAAGCAGCTAATTTCCGAGTGGAACTCATGAGGACTACAACTGCCCAGCATTTCATATAAATATTTAATCATCCCTGGATAGAGGTAGTTTGTATCCAGGCAACCCAGAGGAGGGTGAGAAGAAGCTATATGATTTTTTGGTTGTTAGGTCTTAAGGAACAGTGAGCAAAACATTTTCTATTACCTGGATGATTCTGAAATTAGCCTGGGGGAAATTGAGGTTATGTTAATTCTCAGGAAGACTTTAAAGTTTCTTTATCTGACCATGATCAGGCTGAGGGCAGTAGAAGGTTTGCCCAGCCCAGTGTGCTTTAAACTAAAGCCAGTGGTTTCAGGGAGTCATATCACTGATGTTCCACTGGTACCACAGGTATCGTGGCCATGTGCTACCTCATCTCTAGGGAGAAGCTCTTCCTATAGGAAATGTTAATCAAAAAGCTCAAAATCAAGATAAAGACCTTGGTCCTGAACCTGATAAATGAAGCAAAAAGCTGCAGAGATGAGAGTGCAAGTTGGGTCGTGCATCAAAACGAATATCAAACCTTGCTGCATTATTGTATCACAAGAAAAGCAGCTTCAAAGAATAACATGCTCAATTACTTTCTGTTGTAGAGCACTGCTGCTTGTGACCATGTCCATGCTTTCCTGACTGCTTGCAGTGTCTGAAAGGCAGCTAGCAATGAATCTCTCTGGCCTGATGCCCCCTCAGAAGGTTCCTTACAGGGTACAGCAGCAAGAGGAAAGCAGAGGAGCAGGTGGGCATGACTGCACGTCTGGGGAAGCCATGGGCACCACCAGCTTTCACTGGGATCTGTGCTCTAAAATCCTGTGTGAGCTTTATGAGACAGCCTTGAGACTGCAGGGGTGGTTTCTGCAGAGAGGGTGGGAAGAGACAGCGATGTTAGCTGTACACCTCTGCAGGAAGACAGCCTGGAAACATTAGAAGATTAGGAAGCTGTTTTACATTTGCTTTACCAAAAAAAAAAGCCTTTCTGAAGTCCAAGTTGCTTCTCTTGTTTTGTCAAGAAGATTGTTGTGATGCTGAAGTAGAAGTTTTTGTATTTTGCGTTTATTGCACAGAGAGCTGAGAGCCAACCTTCTTCCCTGGCATATTTATAGTATCTTCTTCCTTCTCAAAGAACAAATATGTTCAGTCTCTGGTTTTCTTTTCTTGCTAAACCATGAAATTCCTTAGAGAAATGAACAACAGGAAAAAATAAAGTATGGGCAGAGCAGGGTAGGGAGAGGAGATTTTGCTTGGTATAAAACCAATCTCTCTCCAATTTAAAGCAAGGAAACTTAGGTGACAAATAACTACCTCAACACCCTGTGGGTCAAGACTTTTCTTGCTTGAATAAACTTTGAATCAAAACACATTTAGGTTTGTCATTAGGAAGAAATTTCTCACAGAAAAGGTGATTGGACATTGGAATGGGCTGCCCAGGGAGGTGGGGAGTCACCATCTCTGGAGGTGCTTAAGGAAAGACTGGGTGTAGCACCCAGTGCCATGGTCCAGCTGACAAGGTGGTGTTAGGTGACAGGATGGAGTCAATGATCTCAAAGGTCTTTCCCAACCTAATTGATTCTGTGATTCTGTGACTGATTCCATTCTAGGGTGTGTGTAGTTATGTAGCTAATCTGAAATGACAGGCTAAACTAGCACTATTCATATCAAAGGAAATGAACTTACTGGGGTATCCTCTCCACCCCTGCCTTCCACCTCTCTGGGTAGGAAATTCCATTTCAGCTCTTTGAATGTTTCTGATATCCACACCTGGAAAATTATTGCCTTTCAGCATATCTCAAAAGCTAGAGCAGAGGCCATCTCTGTTCTGACACAATGTGAGGCTGATTTAAACTCACCAGCTGCTTTTTTCCACACATGAAAGGACAGCCTGTGGAAACAGATGTTTACCTGATTAAGATGCATAGGGAAATCTCAGTACAAACAAGAAACAGGTTGTTGGACATCCTTCCTGTAATAAAATCTGAACAGTAAAGTCCTCCAAGAAGATGCAGAATTGGTTAAAGGGACTTAATGACCATGCCCATGCCTTCAACCCTGTCAGCACCTGCTTGAACTGCTTATGCAAATAGCAATGTAGCTGTGTCAAAATATTTCAGCATTTTCTTCAGACAGCAAGTGATGAACATTTCTCACTGTAGCAAAATGATTCCTCCCTGCTCTCCGGCAACATCATCCCTGTGACAGCTGCAGATCAGTGGTGCCTTTTCCCAGGGCTTAGGTCTGTTGTTAAAATCAAGGTAGAACCTCATCTTTTTGCTTTCCTCCCAGCACAGTCACCTTTCCAGGAAGGAAGGAAGGAAGTGTCGGAAGGAATGAAGGAAGTGTCGGAAGGAAGTGTCGGAAGGAAGTGTCGGAAGGAAGGAAGGAAGTGTCGGAAGGAAGTGTCGGAAGGAAGGAAGGAAGGAAGGAAGGAAGGAAGGAAGGAAGGAAGGAAGGAAGGAAGGAAGGAAGGAAGGAAGGAAGGAAGGAAGGAAGGAAGGAAGGAAGTGTCGGAAGGAAGTGTCGGAAGGAAGGAAGGAAGTGTCGGAAGGAAGTGTCGGAAGGAAGTGTCGGAAGGAAGTGTCGGAAGGAAGGAAGGAAGGAAGGAAGGAAGTGTCGGAAGGAAGGAAGGAAGGAAGGAAGGGTCGGAAGGAAGTGTCGGAAGGAAGGAAGGAAGGAAGGAAGGAAGGAAGGAAGGAAGGGTCGGAAGGAAGTGTCGGAAGGAAGTGTCGGAAGGAAGTGTCGGAAGGAAGGAAGGAAGTGTCGGAAGGAAGGAAGGAAGTGTCGGAAGGAAGGAAGTGTCGGAAGGAAGGAAGTGTCGGAAGGAAGGAAGGAAGGAAGGAAGGAAGGAAGGAAGGAAGGAAATAAATGCTGGTGTGCTGGTGTCAGGAATTATCCAGTCCAACTTCCTTCTTCTAATGGGTTACTGACAGCAGTAATTTGTTGAATGGAAGAAAGTGCTTCTGCTTTTTCTGTGTAATAGCCAGTGACTTGATCCTTTGGAAGGCCATGTTTGCAGACTGTCAGATTTCCTGTGATTTATGACTCTAAAAATGCCATTTCTGGATGCCCTGGCTGGCAATTTGACAAGAATAGGAAGGCCTGGAAATAAGTAGTCAGCGACATAAAGGGTGTAGCAATTATAATTAATAACAATGTTGTGTCCTTCTTTAAATATTGCACTCATCAGACTCTTCAAGTATTGCATACATCCTAAGTAATTGTATCTCATGCCCACTCACCTTCCCACAGTAGGTGATAATTACTGTCCCATTGCAAACAATAGACCTGAGATGTTGAGAACTGAAGACTCATGACATAGTGGAGGTGTGTAACAGATGGTGACAAGGTTTTGCAAAGGTGCTGAGTGCCCCTTGTCTTACTTTTAGGCCAAGGGAACAGATTTAGCAGGCAAATGCCAGGCAATGAAGATTGTCAAGTCTTCAACATGTGGGATATTTTCCTTGAAGAGGCTCATGCTTTTAAGCACATCACTAATTACATAAGAGTCCCAAATCTCAGGCTGCTTACAAAATCAGAGAATGACAGAATGACAAAATCACAGAATGCATGAGGTTGGAAGGGACCACAGTGGGTCACGTGGTCCAGCAGGATCACACTAGAGCACATGGCACAGGATTGTGTCTTCATGTCCAGGTGGAATTTCTTGTGTTCCATTTTATGCCCACTGCCTCTCATCCTAATTACCTGGCCACTGAGAAGAGCCGAGCTCCATCCTCTTGACACCTCCCTTCAGATACTCACAGACATTGATGAGGTCCCCTCAGTCACCTCTGCTCAAGGCTGAACAGACGCAGCTCTCTCAGCCTTTCCTCATGGAGACATGCTCCAGTCCTGTCATCATCTTTCTCACCCTCCATCGGACTCCCTCCAGGAGCTCAATGTCTTTTTTCTCCTAAGGAGCCAAGATTTGGACACAGCACTCTGGGTGAAGCCTCACTCCATCTCAGTAGAGGGGCAGGATCACCCCTCTCCACCTTGCCAAAGACTTCCTTCCAACATGCTTCATCCTGCTCTCCTGTGTCAGAGGTTCTAGAGGGCTGGTCCAGCCAGCGGAGACACATGCTAAGAAAGCATTCAGTAACTCTGCATTCCCTGCATCCATTGTCTGCAAGCAATGTGCTATCCACTCCTTGCAGGTGCAGAGCAAAGCCTGGAAAGATGCAGTGAGGGAAGAGTAAAGGCCAGAAAGGAAGTTTTCTACTGTTTGTAGTAACCTAGAGACTTCAAATGTTGGTAAGAGGATTTTTAGCCTGTGAGCGCTGTGACATTTGAAACTCTTTAATTGGAACTGGTTTAGATACCACACTCACTGTGAATTAAAGTCACAGATTTTCTACTAATATGTTTCAAAACTTTGGCTAAAATTCCTTTTAGCAATTGCAAACATCAATCATTCACATATGCCCAAGTTGCAGCGGTATCTAGGTCCTCAGTTTAGACTTACAAAATGTTGATTAAAACAAAAGCCTTCGCCTTTTCAGGACTTCAGACTTTCATTTAAGAAGAGGCGCCTTTACATTTTTCTGTGAGACACTGCTTCAACTTGTGCATTAAAAATTGTTTCCAACACACAAATTTTCCAGCAATATTTTAATTGTGTTTTTGAACTATTGAAATCTATGATCTGACCAGTAAGAGCTTGTTAAGTGGCTGTAATGCAGGGAATAAAAGCTAAGTGTGAGTCATTACAGAGATGAAAATTCAAATCTGAAATCCTCCCTGGGAAAAGTGAACAGGTGACTGGATTCAGAAAGCAGGTGACCTCTTCCAGACCTGTGTTCTTGTGAAGATCCAGGTTGCTGTGATGAGGATAGCTAAAAATGCACTCTGCTTCTTTCAACATTAGTTGCCAATACAATTTATACCATTTTGCTATGCTTGTTTCCCTTAGCTTGGGAGCTGAGTGAATTTCATATTGAATAATTGGGGGAGACTTCAGACATCAAAATTACAAGAATCTTGCAATTTAGGTCACAGAAAATCTGTTTGCAATTCAGAAAGCATCTTGGAATTCAGGCCATACACAGAAACTCTGTTTCCTGACACTGTTAATAATTGCACTCCCTGCTGAGACCAGATATGGTCCATGACACATAAGGTGCAGGGGAAGCCTGATGACCTCTTGAAAAAAGTTTTCTCTGCAACTTGAAGAACTCGATGAGTTGCTGATACTTGCCTGTATGTCCCTCCCTCTTTCTCCCAGCACAGAGAAAAGCAGCCTGTAATTTTTGCCCCATTAGGAGTTACTGGTGGCAAGAAGATAGGAGAAGGAATTCAACCATCATTATATGTTGCTGACAAATGTCTTTGAACAAGATTCCTCTGAAATATCACCAGGAGAGAGTGATGTGCCCTGTACTTTCTCAAATCAGACAAAGGACAGCTAGATAGCTCTCCATGACACTGAAGGATATATTGAACACGACAAAACTGATGTCCTTTGATAGATCAAGATGACATATTTGTCCTGAAAAGGTTTTGCGACAAAACTTGGTTGCAGCTGAATTATCTTTGACAAATTTTTACCATGACTTAAGAAAATATTACATTTTCTCTAAATTTCACTCTATTTTGCTTTTGCCTTATTTTTGTTGTTTGTCATTGTTCAGGGAAATAAAATGAAGAGGAAAAGAATACTAATTTTTAAAAATAATTTTCACCTCCATGATACTTATAAATCTTCCTTCCCAAGGAACAGGTCAGCATAATCAGATACTTTAAAGCCACCATGGAAGAATTTTGAAGCAAGGCAGAAGATCTGCCATAAAGAGTTGATATAACATTTCTACTGGGATAGGTACTCATCTTGATATGTAGATTAAGAGAAGTACTCATTAAGCACATTCAGCAAAAATCATTTAGATTCTTAACAATAATATTTTTGCTCAACTGAATTGTGGTAAAACCTGAAATCATTCTACACAACTAAGGAATAAGACCCTTTGGCATTATATCTGTAGTTTTAGAAGATCATTTTACAATGAATGATCTTGCAATGAAATGCTTGCTTCTGCATTTATTTGCTTTTAAAAGGGGTTCAATATGCTAATTTATACAAAAGAAATCCTCATCAGCCAATTATACCAGATTTGTTCTAAAGTCTCATTGCATTTTACCATGAAAAATTCTACAATCGAGTTGTAAACTCCTCTAACATGACAGTTACATTTTGAATAAAATTACTTAGCAATTCATTTTGTTCTTAATTCACAGCATCACATAGGTAGTACTTTTTCACCTTATTTCTCTGCTGTTTCTCTATCCAGCCCATTGCTAATAGAATCATAGAATAGTTTTGGTTGGAAGAGACCTTTAAAGGTCACCTAGTCCACTTCCCTCTGGACTCTGGGATCAATCCCATCAGGCCTCATAGATTTCAGTACGATCCAGTTCCTAAAATACTCACGAACCAGATCTTTTACAGTGAGAGGGATTTTGCTCCCCCAGTCCTCATCTTGTGATCCATCCATTTCAGAGGTGTGGGGAGAGAGGTTGCCAGTGAAGACTGCGGCAAAGAGGTTGTTGACTACCTCAGAATCCTTGTCTGCTGTTACCAGTTTGCCACTCATGTTCATCAGGAGAAATACGCCTTTCTTGACCTTCCTTTTCTTTTTCATGTACCTCTGGAAGCCCTTACTATTCTTTGTATCAGACAGCTCCAGCTTCACCCTGCCTTTGTAACCTCATCCAAACACAACTGAACTTCATTTTTCTACCCTTCCCAGGTCACCTCTCCTTGTTTCCACTGCCTGTGCATTTGCTTCCTGCCCTTTAATCTCACAGGCAGGTCTTAACTCACCCATGCCAGTCTCTTCCCTTTGGTTTCTTACACAAAGATGGATGGTTCTTGTGCTGTATGGAAAGTGTCCTTAAAAGTCTTCCAGATTTGTCCAGCTTCCTTGTTCTGGAGGGTAGTTACCCAGAGGATCTTATTGACTAACTCCTTGAACAGCCGACAGTTTGTTTTCCTAAAATTTGGATTAAACCTATCTCACTTAGATCTCAGTCTCATGATGGGAGGATTTTCCCAAAAAGTGTTCAAATGTCTCACTTTAGAGGCAGCACAGAGACTGCTTTTTGGTTTGGATCCCTAGAATTAAATGTCCTTCCTATGCCCAAAGCCAGATCAAATGAACCTGATCCATTTCTTCCATCTTCCCTATCCATTAGATCAATTAGGATATGTTATTCCATATTTCATGGTCTGCAGGTAGAGCAACAAGCTCCTCTGCCCACCCATTCCCAAGGAAATCACTTATTTCCACATCTGCAGACAAATGTGTTCTGCCTACAGAGAACAACATTCTCATTTTTACTTTGCTTCTTGTAGTCTCTTTTTCCCTTTGGAATTGTTTTGATATTTGGGAGGAAGAGGGAAGGAAGAGGAAGACACAACCTAAAAAAACAAGAATAAGAGAGTAATACTGCTGCAAAAGCAAGGGATGAAGGGAAAGTTACAGTAATAACCTTATTCCAGAGTGAAAAGGTTCACACACACAGCCCTAACTCCTTCTATATACAGGCAGCTCCCACAGAAGTCTCCAGCTTCCTTTTCTAATTAAGTGTTGTTTCCTTCTGCAGATGAGCTGAAGCAGGCTGCAGGTGAGAGTCCAGGAAATTCCAAAATTACAGTGACAGGGAAACCAAGCAGCAGGAATGAAATTCTGCAAACCTAAAAGTCCTCAGCTGGTTTTAGCCCTGGATACACTCACGCATGCAGCTGTCCAAATTGCATAAGCTACCAAAACTTAAAACACTTGTTGGAACTCTTCTACCCCTGGGTCCCACAATATGAGGATGAATAGAAAAATCTTTTCTTTTAGGTATAGGGATAATCCTTTTCCAGGCTTCAAAATCACTTGGCTTCTCCAGGGCAGCTAAAGACAGAATGAACATTTCCTTCAGTCCTTTCTCCCCTGAACTAATTCATTCAGGCTTAAAATAAAGAGGATATGATTTCTTAAAGGCCAAAATGCAAAGATCCTCAGAATAGAAAGATATGTCAAAGGGCTGAAATATGGAAATACATCTACCAGGAACTTCATGGCTCTTTCCTCCAGGACAGAGATATCCTAAAGAACCATCTGTGAGCCACCTGACTGTCATTATCTAAAGCATATAAAACTGTGATAAAAACCAGTGCTCCAGACAGCCACTCCACAATTCCTAAAAGCTGAGGGCATGAACATGACAAATTATAATGCAGTACACTACAGTTCTCCCTTGAGAAACAGTAATCTATAAATGCCTCTGTATGTGGGAGTTCAAAATAAGTCCCTACTGACGGCAGAACTGCCACTGCCCTGAAGTACTGCATTTCTCCCTCTTTAAAAGGGTTAGCTGCCCTTTAAAGAACAAGAGGGGGAAGAATTAAGTTCAAGCATGATTAATAGTTCAGTGCAGTAGCCTATTAATGGATGAGTAATTGACTAATAATTGCACACCTTTCTATGTCTGCCCTTAAATTAAATCTTGCCACCTCAATCCATCAAGTTTGTTTACTGGAACATCTTGCAAAGTGAGCAGTTGTCTGTATAGGCCCATTTTCTAGCAGGAGAAGGGGAGCAGCAGTTTTTGGTCTCTTAAAACATTAGCAGCTCTGGAGCTTAAGTGATCATGTGTGTTGATATTCAAGTCCTCTTAATTTAACAGAGACTGCAAGAGGATTTGATGATCAGATTCTACATGTATGGCATGTTGTAGTCACAGCTGTCCTGGGAAGCTGACATCATTCCCCATCCTCACCATCTTCTCCTCTGAATACTTGTGCTGGAAGCTTTTGTAGGAAGCATTTTTGCATGATGGACATTTTCCATGCAGCTAACTTCAAGTGACTATACTGTTAAAAATGGGAAACTTTCCCAAATTTCAGGTCTTTGCTTTCTCCTGCCATGGTGGCCCAGTGAAGGGACTGGTGGCATGATAGAGCTGGGAAGGAACTGAGCTGGCAATGACATCTGCAGTGTTTCTAGTTCAGTTAGCAAATCTGCTAAATCCATCCCTACTCCTCTCCCACTGCTCAAATTAGGGTGTAGATTAGGCAGTGCAGATATCACTCCAGGTTAGCTCGTATTGGGTCTGGTTTCATGAAGTTGTAGCCCTGAGAGAAGAGACCTCCAAAATGCCTCCCTGTCCCCCAGGAAAAGGGGTTAGCTGGGGATGCAATTTCTGTGACTGAAATGAGTAGTGCTGGATGAAAGGGAGCTAACTGAGCTAACTGCCTGCCCAGGGGCTGTAATGAATGGAAAAGTCAGGAGACACCTCAGGAGTGTTATTCACACCTCAGGGGCATCTGCTGTTGTTTAGGAATAGTGAGAGAGCAGGAATCATTACAGAGTCAGCCCTCTCATTATTCAATTGCTCTCACTGGGTACAGGGATCCTAAAGCTAGAAATGAATGTGCTACTGCTCAGTGTGTCCCTTTTGAGCTTAGAGGCCCATCCTAGGGCAGCCTCCAGGTTATGTGAGGCACTTCCTCCAATTAGAATTTAATTGACTTAGAAAGCAGATGAGAATTTCAATTTTTTTTTTCCTGTAGGTCCATTAACCTTGTTTCTTGCAGTAGTTTCATTTTATATATGACTGCTTGATTGCTGATTGTTTGTTGTGATACTCCAGTGTACCTGCAGCTGAATTCCTGAACTAGATGCACAGGGCCTCCTGACCTTAGTAGGAATCTGCTGGCAGTGTGAAATAATAGCTAGAAATGCTGCAGTAATCCAAGCCAAAATTGTACACTGATCTTGCTTCAGCGTCCTAAAACTTACATACTTCTGGGACCTTTAGGTGTTTTTAAGATGGTAGACCTTGGCAGACTGTCAAAGGTAACTTCAGTTTTTCTGGATTTTTCACAGTTTTGAGGTTTGTTCATTCAAATGATCTACAAGACATCAGGAAAAGGACTGACAATGGCTGCGTCTTGTTATTCCTTATGAGCATCCAAAGCAAGAATCAATAGCTACCAGGATGAAAGATTCTTTTTACCCTATTTCCTGGGCTGTCTATCAGCATCTGTTAGAGGCTATTTTTAAGCTTCAGTTTGCACATTTTTCAGGCCCATTGGTTTATCCTTCAGACACAGCATACCAGTCAACTTGGAAAACCATCAAGCATCATCCTGAAAAGCCTCAGTCATGGTACACCAGAGGAAAGGGCCACACAGAACTGAGATATTGCACAGTCACTGGACAGCTGGTGTTCCCTAGGAACACCTTCTGCTTTCTGTCACAGCCACAATCAGACTGGAGGGCTTCAGATGGGGTAAAATAACACACAATCTCAGAAGTAAAATCCCCTGTTCACAGGGAGCAAAATGCTCCTTCTTAGCTTCCACAGGTAATAAATTTTCAGGCTGATATTGGTACAACATCCAGACTCCACTGTGTAGCAAGGCATTAGTTGTGGGTTTGGACAGATCACTCTGGCTGGCTCCCAAGGACTCATGTCACAAACCTGGTGCCCAATCTCTGAGTAATATGATAATTTCACATCAATTTGGCATAAAAATCCACACTGGAGATTTTTCAAAAGATAAAAATTTGGAATTTCCCTCTTCTCTAATGAATAAATAATTGCTGATCTAATTAAGCATTAAAATCACAATGAGCTGGAAGAAATTGACGTGTGTAACTAGCATAACGTGGTATGATTGCCTGTCATTATGAATGGCAACTGCTATTTGCAACTCATCTAATCATAAAAGTCACATTGTCTTTTTTCACCTTATTTCCTCTGACCCTCTTTTACTATGTCTGAGATTTCAGAAGCTGTTGAGAATATGTTGTTCTAATTTAAGTGTTTGATAATAATACAGGTTGTAAATCTGTGAGAAAATGACAGAACACCTGGTCAAAACCTGGCTGAAATCCATTATCAATAGTCCCTTTTAGCATTATCAGCCTTTGAGAGAAGCCCCAATTACAGCAACATGAACTCTGTCCAATTAACAATAAAGAACCAACGCCCTGTTCCTTTGGACAAGCCTGCTTGGAGCAAATGCTATTATTCAGAGCACAAGCAGAGATACCCTTAGCCCACCAGAAACCAGCAAAAACAGTTCAAATAACTCAGCAGAGGCTGAGATAAAACAGTTGTGTTGCTATGAGTAAAATGAAGCCTCCAGCTTCAATCTGAAGAATAAAGAGTGTGATGGATAATTGCTGAACTTCTAAACAGAGATTTCAGCTGCCTCTCCCAGCAGTGAGCTGGGACTCAGCTGAAAAGCCAGCATGTAAAAAGCCTTATCTCTTAAAGTTGCCTGGCCAGAAGTTTTCACATAGCTTTGGTAGAAAAAAGTAGGATGGGTTCAGTAAATCTGATAAACAGCTCACTTGAAAAATAAATGCAGATTGTGCCTTTTGTTGGGCAACTGTTGGTAGCAAAAAGGGTGGTGTCCAATGCCAATTTTTGACAGATGTTAGCCTGAAAGCTCCAGGATATTATTTTGAGCTAAAGCATGCTATGTTAGTGCAGTTATAGTAGCAATATTTCTAGATGAAATAACATTTGGAATTAAAGACCTTTGGGAGGGCCTGCAAAAAAGAAGGAAATTAATTGGTGATGGGAGTCTGAGCAGGAGATAGTGGTGGGAGAAGAATGTGGCAAGCTGTAGAAGAGCTACAATCAGAAACTTGTAATGCTGGTGCAGATAGTGGTGGGAGAAGAATGTGGCAAGCTGTAGAAGAGCTACAATCAGAAACTTGTAATGCTGGTGCAGCCTTTGCAGAATCTGCAGGTGTAATTTAATTTATAAAGTAAATTCCACAGCACTAAGAATGTCCAAAGAATCTGAAGTAATGGGGTACAAGATAAGAGTCTGTAAACTCGTGGTTCAAAGCACAAACCACCCTGGCATCAATTGGGAGGATAGAAATTGACTGTATCTAGTAATGAAAAACATCTCCTGGACACTCAGAAAAGCCTACTTCCATGGGAATTTCACTAGGAAGATTTTCCAAGTCAGCTTGCTAGTTGGAATCTAAATTAAAACATATGAAATATCTTTTAAGACATTCTTTACCATTCCTTTGATTCAAATTATCTTAACAGTATAAAACCCTTCAATCTTCTCATACTTAAACCACAATGAAACATAGTACATAGACTCCACCTGGGGAAGGAACTGGTTGTAGTGAAATGAAAATAGCCATTTTCATGCAGTGAAGGGAATAATTAGCTGAAAAATTGTGTGTTCTTAGAATGTTCCATGTCGTTATCTGTGTCTATCTTCTAAAAAATTGAGTAAAATATTCCTCTGTGCGTGCATGTGTCTGCATGTCTGTACATGTACAGGCGCATTGAAATAACTACAGATCTCAAATAATTAACCTGTTATGATGATTGCAGCTATTTTAGGCTGCTCTTCAGTCCTGGAACAGAAATACCTAGAAGATCCTGCACTGACAGACCATATTCCAAATTCCATATTCCATCAGCCCATCTCCCAAGAAATAATTTCATTTCATCTTGTTTGTAGTACAGGATCAATTATTTAAGCTTCTGGGGCCTGGAGGTTTTAGAAGAAAAATATTCAAATTATGTTTTTCTAGTGAAATATTTAGGCCAACACCTGACAGGCAATTTTCTTAAAAAAAATAAAAAGGCAAACACAAGACCCCAAAGTCATTAAGAAAATCACACAATAACAAAGCTTTGGGAGTGAGGTCCTGCTCCTTCATGTCTTGCTGTAGGAAGATGGGAAAGATGAGCATCAAACAGAGGTTTACAAAAGGGAACTGCAGCAGGGCTGAAACTGCCTTACTGAGGCACCACTTGTGAAATGTTGCTGATTGTTTTGTGTTTGTAAATGGGATGTTCTGTAGACCAGAATTAGCACTAAAGAGGGGTTGTTTAAACATGAACCTGTGACATGAAATCCTAAGCTGGTGTCTACATGGGGAGAAAGATCCAACATCAAGCTCACATTTTGTTAAGACACTTTAATGTTATGACTACTTATGAATGAAAGTCTAGTTCATTTGATTATGAGATTAGATATATTAAGACATTTAGACCCATAGGCATCCAAGAAGACAGGAAAGATGCTTCTTCAAAGCAGGAAAACAGGCACAGAGAGGAAGGCTAATAGAGACATAATTGAGTATGATGTAGATGGCTGAAACTGGCAAAACACATGAAAGGCAATGCAGTGTTTATTTGCTTTCTCATTGACTGAGAAAAGTTAGTTGTTAAAGGATGTCATGGAAAAGATCAAATGCTGAAGCAGTATGTACAGCAGCATAATTAACTCAGTGATCTCAGCAGGAAGAACTCAAGGTTTGGAGCACTATTTCTCCCACTGTGAATTCAAGCTGGGCACCATCATCACTTTGCATTCCCACTTTGAAAAGTATTTCTATTTGGAAATGGGTGAATGGCAGCTAGTTGCCACACAACTGCTGACAAGGAGAAACAGGCATCAATTTTCACTCCCATCTGACTTGATAAGTATTTTCTGTTCAAAACAATGAGTCCTGTCCTCCCTCAAAAATATGTACTTTTCACTGATTTATACTTTCAGCAATTCACTCTTCAGTCAAGGACTGCTATCTTCAGAACCAAATACATGTTATTAAATGTCAATAAATACTTCACTTTTTGGAAGGACAATGATTAATTGTTGCTTTGTGATTTAATGGCAAAAATCCTGATTTTTTGCATTCATTAGAGAAAGGCAAAGTGTAATGGAAATTGGAAGGACCTTCCAAGTCCAATCCTCTTTTGAGGCAAGGTGAAGCACTCTCAGTCCATTTCTGGTTATAAAAAACAGTTCCCAAAAACCTTAGAAATCCTCCCATCTCGTATTTGAGCTTGCACTTATCTCATTCCCAGTGTGTCTGAATAACCATTCCCCTTTCCTTTACTGACCCTTGCTACAGGAAACTTTATTCTGTGCCACACTTTTCTGCTGTGATCCCATCACATTTGAATAGCTTTTCCTGACACACCCCCAAATGCTTAATCTTAACTTTAATTATCCTGCATTTTCTCCTCTTAAATGAAATAAATCGCCATGCTGGCTTTCATCCCACCTACCTGCTCTTTTTGGATTCACAGTAAATTCCTCCCTGTAAATTAGAATCAAACTCTAAAGCAGTGAAATTTCCATTTCACTTGGAAATTTCTACCTTCTAAAACCACAGTCTCCAAGGACTCACAAGGGTCTGTGATGGCACAAGTTCCCTAGAAAGTCTGGAAATAACGAGTAAGTCTTTGTTTAAAATACCAAGATTTATTAAATTTTCCTTTCAAGCAAAGAACACCCTGTCTTGTCTAAGTACATTTCTTAGCATTTTCATCTACAAAAATTTATCTTCAGTAAGGTTCTTCCCTTCCTTTTTTTCTCCTGGTATCTGTGTATAAATGTCTCCCAGTTTCCTGAAGCTGTCCCTCTGTCTTCCCTGCTTTCCCTAGAAAGGGAGAGCAGGGTCTTGACCAATTTTTTTAGCAGTTTGTTCTGTTTTCCTAAAATCAAGCAAATCCCCTGTTACCTAGAGTCACTCATTCAGATGGAATCATCACATCCCATTGATTCACAGTTGGACCTGGTTCCCAAAAGCCTTCAGCAACCTGGAAACACAAAGCAAGGCTCAAGAGCATTTTCTGTGTGTAATAGAGAGAGGCTGGGCATTAACCTCCTTGCCTTCTGACCACTTGTTCTATTGAGCAGCTTGTTCTTGGTTAACCCAGACTATTGACATCACTGCCAGTGAACATTTTGGAGGTATTTTCTACCTTAGACCAAAAGCCAGCATATTTTGGTGCCCTGACCACTTCCAGGGAACTGGAATTCCTTTCAAAGCCTGGGGCTGTCTTTATAAAACTTTAATGTTCCCTCACATCATGATGTTCCCTCTGTTATGACACATGACGGACTCCATGATTTTATATATGCAAAACCTGAAACAAGAAAGAGGCAAAAGGATTTGCTGTTCAAAAGTTAAGGGTATTTTTTAGGACAGCATGGGAATGCCTGATCAGATGATAACGCTTCTGAAATAACCTGTCACAGTCATGGAGGCCTGCAAATCCTTTCATTTCACACCTTACCTTTGCAATATTGTTGCTGTGTAAATGTTTAATGTAGGCAAGATTTAATGGAGATTCTCATGGGGCTTGTTCTTTGGCCTTTTCACTTCTGCCTCCTCTTTCATGAGGCTTCTTCTCTTCTGGAGATAATTGTGGCACTCATTAGCGAAGTGACAATGAAGACCCTGTCACCATTTCTGATCATGTGGTCTGTTAGCCCACAGACCCAGCTAACCCAGACTTGCAGCAATAGTGGGGATAAGCCACCTAATTATCACAGCTTTTTGTATTTATTTGAACACAGAAAGAGAATCAGGGCAAACGGCCAAATCTGAAGTGGAACTTATGATCATTCCTACACAAACTTGCCAAGGCAGGGACTCTGTACTATGCAAAGAGTTTTAATCTAGACAGAAAGTCCACTGTTTGCTCTTAACAGGTACAAATTCTTTTTCTAATGCAGTTGTAGGTTGAACAAAATGGATTATCAAAAGTTTGGATTATAAAACACTTGTATGTAACCCTGCATCATCCTTCCAGTCATAAAATGGTGGTCAGAGCTATTTTAGGCTCCTGAAAGCTCAGGGAAAAGTGAGGGACTTAGCAGTGCATTTTTGTCAGAGCTTCAAGGTGCACACAAGGAACTAACACTGCTGTATTACTGATTTATCTTCAGTTACATTCTCACCTCTAAATGTTGCATGCGTGAAAAGAAGTCACATCAGTTACTATGTGCAGACCCAGCAAGAAGAAAATTCTCACCGTTTTCTAGTCTTCCATGTTGTGGTAGAATGTCATTTTTCATCTTCTGTAGTTGAATGCTTTGTCTGCCTCTTTCTCTTGGCTGGGTGCTCTGTACCAGACTCCCATCACCCTGCCTTGTTGGCCTTCATCTTGATTCTTACCCATAAATACAAATTTTCATTGCCACCATTGAGCTCTGGACAGTCAAAACATCCAGGGTTACCCCACCTCCTCTTCCTCCTTGCATATCCCTCCTGAAGGGCCTATAGCCATCCCCTGAGCACTCCAGGTGTGTGTCACCCCACCACGTTTCTGGGATTGTTTGTATATCCAAGTTCTTCCACTCCACGATGGCTTTGAACTCCCCCTGTCTGCTGCTCATGCTGTGTGCATTGGTGTAGAGGCACTCCAGATCCTGCCACCCCTTAGGGAAGAGAAGCCTGAATTCCTGTGTGGCTGTTCTCAGGTACTTCTGCAGTTTCTAACGCATCAATCACTCTTGTATCTTTGCTGCAGCATCCATCTCCATCCCCTACCTGCACTGAGAGGGCAGACAGAGGGACCTTGCCAGCACACCATCCCTCAAATTAAGGTCACTCTGCATTTCCCTTTCCAAATTACTCCTTCTATCTTGAATATTGAATGAAAAGAGGTCAGCATCTTATTTGTGCCTCAGAGAATTACATGTTATTAATTTTTAACATTTCTTCACTGTGGCACTCATTTAAGATCTCAGAAACTCAAGCCATTTATCAGAGAGAGAGAAGGTACAAGCACAATTTCAGTCCCCTTTAAAAGGTGCAAATCTCAGAGCAAAGTGCAAGTGTTAGAGATAAAACATTCCTCAGTCTATTACAGTTGAGGATAAGTCAGAACATAAATACAACTCAATCCTTTTAAGCTGCAAATTTCTCACTCTACTGCAGCTTACGGAACAAATCTCAGATCAAATCTGTGAGAGCCAGAGGTAAACTATTCCTCAATTCACCATAATTTAAAATGTCTCATAACTCACTGCACAAGGCACAAGGTTCAGAGTGCCTTTAGCTTCAGCAGGAAAGGCAAAAATGGCAGCTTAGAATTGAGGTGTGGGGAAACTCATAAGGATTAAATACAGCCATGCCAGTTTCAATGACAATTATGACAGTGACAGAAAGCTTTGATTTTTATCAAGTGATGTGATCCCTTCACTGGTGTATCATTCATTCCTGGCTGTCTTCCATGACTTGGATGTTTCAGAGGTCCTCAGTGATAGCAGAGTGGCTGAAATGTACAGAAGATCTTGTTCCCTGCCCTGCTCATTTCTAAACATCCTCCCACAATCATAAGGCTGAGAAAACATTGATTATTTCAGCTAACTTCCATAGAGATATTTTCTGAAGTACCATAAGAAGCCTCCCATGAGTTTTTGTCCCAAAGGTTAGATTTTGACTCTCATGGCATCCCATAATCCAGTCTCTCTTTTCCCACCAACCCTGTATCTCACAATGAGGTACCTCTGGTTTGCAAGGACAGCTATGCACACGTATATATGTATAGTAACTCTCCATGAAACTCTCCCAAGTTTTCTTCTACCACTTTTTACTATAAAAAGGCAGATAATATTTATGGTCACTGGATTTCATGATCAGAAACAGATTTCTGTGCATTTTCCACAGAAAATGAGAATCTTTTGTGAAATCAATTTGAACATTATTTTTTCCCTAAACTGAAAATTAGTCTGCATTAGTGTTAGAGCTCAATCTAGAAACAAGAAAGGGCTTAGTCTGATTTTCTCACTTTTACATCTGTGGGCTCCAGCCAGAGAACTCAGCTACCCACGATGCTGTATTTTCCTTCATATCAATGTGGAATTTGTGCTGGAATGGTTTTTGGTCCAGATCCTAAGAGGTATTTGGGATCTTGTGCCGAGAGACCTTTAACTTGTCTGACGTTCCCCCTTACATCAATCTTCTTCACAGATAGAAAAGTCAGGGCAGTACAGACCTAATATCTCAGTTTAACTCATGTCAGCACAGCAAGAAGTGGATTTTCCTGGGTGATTTAGAGAGCTCATTTACTTAGACAATATAGTAAGGGCATGTAACAGATCCTTCATTTTCCAGTGGAGACAAGATAATCTAATATATTTAGAATAAGAAAAGATTTAGATCAGATATTTCAACTCTCAGGGGACAAAAGTTCTTTCAAATTCCTTTCATCTCTCTCCCTCGCTGTGACTGTGTATTTAACACTAGGAAAAATAATATATATTTCTTACTGCTTCTCAGAGAGTTCTTATGTCAAACCTAACTGAATCAAGAAGCCCAATTTTAAACCAACCAGGAACAAAACTCTCATTCTCTGCATAAGCAGAGCACACTGGGTAAAAAAGAACCAATCTAAGGAAAAAATGTTGCTTCTGTCACTTTGCTGCACTAAAATGCCATAATTTCTATTTTGCTGATGAGACTGTATTTTCATTATAGGTCCCATGTTTTCACTGTATATCTTAGTTTCAAATCAACACCACCATATAAGATTATGGACTTGGTAAAATGTAGATAATTTTTAAATGAAAATGACACGGTCAGTCTTGAAGCTAATATCCAAAACCAGAATCTAAAGCACAGGCCAGAATATGCAGTTATTTTTTATCCAGAGGTGATATCTCTCTTGTCATGGATGTAGCAGGAGAAGTCAAATTATTACATAGGCATTAAATGAAAATTGATCAGGATACAGAGCAGGCTATGCTATGACAGGAGAAATAATTTCTGGCAGAGAGTCTGATCCAGGGTCTAGAGCTGGCACCTGGAAGACCTCCCTCCACAGTGCTGCTGGGAGTTATCAGTGTCTTACCCAGATGCAATGCAAAATAATCAAGTATTCCAAGGTTAATTCTCCTTCAAAAAGAAACTATTACCTACAGATTGCTAAACTCAGCACCACTATATCTCAATGTTGTGCCATGAGTCTTGCCTGGGAACCATAACCTGCTCTGCTCCATGTTACAGACGCACAAACTTTGACCTCTGGAATTAATTTTCTAAACACAGCATGTTTAAACATCATAGTTTCTGCCTGAAGCACTAATAATATTCCTTTGCAATAGTTACTTATTTTATCCACACATGCTGGACTGGAGGTTTTGAGAGTGTGCAGGGTTTTAATAAAAAGAGAAATATAATAGTAACTTTGTGTGTGTCACCTTTTGAGTCCCTGCTGCTGTCCCTCAGGAAAACTGCATTTTATTGGCAGCAATTTTCACTGCCCCTTCTACCACACTGCTCACCTCTCAGTGTGACATTTAAGGGTGGCCTCTAAAAGCATGACAGCAGTAGCATTGATGTTACATAAAGAAGCAATTTTGACACAGGTTTGTGACTTTTCATATTGCTTCTAGCTTCTTGCTCCTTTCTCTTGGCTGTCACACACCTCTCTGACAAGCATTAAATCCATGAACAATATGGGAAAGAAAACAAAACTAAAAAATGTGGTGCTTCTACTGCAAAAATATGCATAGGAAATTTAATGTCAGCATAAACAGTGCCAGAAAGGTCTTTGTAAGGGTCTTTACTATCATGTTCAGAGCTGTGGTTAACATGAACTCTGTATGTTTTGTGTGACAGCAATTATGCCAGTGAACAGTTTCAGAATGACTTAACCCTGAGCAGCCAGAGTAAGGACTGCAGTAGCTTTTGACAGACATAAACCTAGACAAAACCCATCAATGATCCTTTCCCCACCTTCTCTAGGTTCCTCCACACTGATGTTCGTCGTGACAAAGTCATGGCGCCATAGAATGGCATGGGATGGAAGGGACATTAAAGACCATCCAGTTCCAACCTCCTTGCTGTGGGCAGGGACACCTTCCACTAGACCAGATTGCTCAGAGCTCCGTCCAAAGTGTCCTTGAACACTTCCAGGGATGGGGCATCCACAACTTCCCTGGGCAACCTGGTCCAGTCTTTGTTTTTACCAGAAGTTTTTACCATAAAGCTACAAAAGACTTGGTGAATACTTTCAAGACAGTGAAGTATTGTGGGAAAAGTTGTGTGCAATTTTATTTTATTTTTGAAAATAGAGTGGCAGCTTTGCCTTTTTATTTCCATTTTCTTTTGTATGGCAATAACATCACTTTTACCTTGAGGTTCATGCTCTGTTTGTGTGATTTAAAATCATACAAAAGTTTTCTATGTGCAGCTTCTTTAACTTTCTCTTGCTAGCAAGTGTGTTCTTTTTATTGTTCAAAGATGTACATACTTTTCCTTATACAAAAAGAGAATGTGAACAAATCTCTAACAGTTTCTTCAGGCATACAAAAAGAAATTTTATTGGTATTTTTGGAGGTAGAGTAGAAGAAAAAGAAAAAAATGGAGGAACTGTAGAAGAAACAGACAAATTGTCTCTATAAACTAGGCTAGGGTTGTTTAGAAGCCAGGCAAAATATCTCTATGGACCTAGGAGGATTAGAAAGGAAAGGAGATTTTCTAACTCTTTCAGGTGGTATGTGCAAGTATCATCACATTTTGTTTAGAAGCAAAGCTTTAAATTTAGAGAGTACATAATTTAAAAAGCCACTGTCAGAGATATTTAAAATTAGAGACACTTGGTTTTTATCAGTAGCATCATTCTAGCTACCCTCACGTGTCATGTGTACTGCAGATCAGAAAAAAGGAGTGAAAAGACCAATAGGGATAGGTTTTAAGAGGTATTTAGGTACTTAATGGGATTCTTATGATTTCCAGTTTCTTACTAAGACTGATGTACTACAGAGCTCTTCATCCTGGGAGAATTGTGGCTAGTAATTTGCAGGGCACATCAGAAATCAAAAATCTTAGGTGAAATAATGAATGTCTGCCATTTGAGTCCGACCCTAAATGGCCCACTGCAACATTTTCTCTCCTGACTTGAAATGCATTTTTGAATTCCAAGGAGAATAGTTCACAAATTATTAGACAAAAGAAGGCTTCCAAAAAATGACAGACAGTAGAGGTAGAGGGAAATACACATTGAGTAACCTCCAAGTAAAATGATTGTCCCTGTGTGGTGTCCAGTGTCAGTAATCAGTTGAATCTGCCAGCTACACCTTTACTCAGAAACAAATCTACTTCTGGAGATCAGACCAGAATACACAGAAAAGCAAAATAAGGCCATTTTTGTCTTTCAAGGGATTATAGCTGTACTCTTTTACATCAGGTCTGCATTTTGTGTTTGTGTTTCTGTCTGTATTTATTTCAGGAAGAGGTCTCACTTCCAGAAATCTGTACTTAATGTGCAGGACAGAAAATTTACAGTCACACACCTAAAAATCCAAGAAGAGATGGATGAATACAAAGAAATATTTTGAAGCAGGTATTTCATGCTACTGTAATTCACTGATGTCCTCAAGGCCTCAGGTGACACATTTACAATTTGTCCCCTAAAAGGTGGACATTCATGTTTGTTATTGGAATTGAACAAGCATGAAAATTGCATTGTATGCCTTGTATGAAATGCAGCATTCATCAGTTTTTGTTCCTTGAAGATGAAAGAGGTGTATCAATTTTATGGAGAAGATGCTCCCCTGAATGCTTTTTATTTAAATCTTGCTGAACTGTATCTCCAAAACAACATATTTCAGTCTGTCACCTCAACACCAAGATGCAAAACCAGTGAGCAGCTGTGTCCTTTTGGCAGTAAAATAGGCCTACTCATTCTTATTAATGAAAATTAACCAAAACATTGCCAAAGGTGACATTGCCAAAGGTGACATTGCCATTCACAGAATTTCCATTCCAAGGCAGATATTTTACATTTCACTTGCACCTCTGTGTTTTTGAACATTTTCACAGATTGGAGGGCATAGGAGAAAACTAACAAAAAGTTGACTGAAAAGGGCTTCAGCAGTAAACAGGGTTTGATGCATTGATTACAAACCCTGAAAGATGTTATGCCTTCTAGCTTATTGCATTTTGTTTCATGGTCTTAAAATAGAGGAGTACCCTGTGCTTTGCAAGTTTTATGTAAATGTTGGGCAAAAAATGCAGCACAGTTTTCTCCCATATGCTTTTTATAGTAAAATCTACTGAGAATTTGGGACTGTTTATATCTTATTGCCTATTGTCTCAGCTTAAAAACAAATCTATGCAACATGAAGTCTGCATCCAGGTCATGGCAAAAGTATCAGCACTCTCTGAATTAAACAGCAAAGTCATGTGTAGTATTTTGTCTGTGGGAAATGCTGCTGTATTGTAAAGGCACTGCTGAATTTGAGATCTCTAGGTAGTTACCAGACATACACCAGATACTAGCAAAAATGAGTGTGGAAAAAAATTTGCAATATCTCCTTAGAAGTGAGATACAGCCTGATATGTGTGCCTCAGGATGAGCTGAGTGGAAAATACCTGATCAATACCTAGGGAGTAAGTACAAAGAAAAGTAAAAGAAAAAAACCCTGGAAAAATTAGAAGATAAAGAAAGGCCTGGCATATGAGACCCTCAAAAATGTTTTGTAGAAAAGAAATAGAAAAGAAAGAAATAAATAAAGGAGTCTGAGAAACCAGAGTGCTTGGAAATTTGCTCTTTGACATTCATTAGGCACAGGGAGATGTTGCAGTCAGTCAAATTGTTGTGGAAGGAGCCAAGGAGGAGGACAAAAACTTTAAACCACAGATAAAAACTAGAAAACTTGCTCACCATTTTCTGTAGCTGCTTATGGCTTCCTGATGCTAAAGGCAAGAAGGTTTAAGAACTGAGACTTTTACTATCCAAATGTGGTCTTGTACTAGCAGTGGAAGTTTATAGTATAGTCATTTTTCAGGAGGTCTTTGCTTCTGGAGCACATTTATGTGCAATCCATCATACATCCATATAACACAAAAATCAGTGGCTGGCTAAAATTTACTTCTAAATGTCACGGTCTTTACTTCTACCACACTTTCCTTTTGTATTTTACTTCATATAAAAATCAGGGAAGGCTCATATAAAAATCAGGGAAGACTGCAAGGTGCTTTTGTTAATAATGTCCTACTTTCTCTTTAATCTGATTACCCTTAAGTTATCAGCATTCTAACTCAAGGTGAATATTGTGATTTTTTCCTTGAGAAGAAGGATTTCATTAACTTATGTCTAAACTGAAATCATAAGACAACCTGCAGAGTAAAAATAGCAGAAAGCACAGGTATAATTTTGTCAAAGTGAATCCTTTTTTTCCCACCACTTTTGATGAAGGCCATGCATTACACAAATCTATAGCAATTTGCTCAAGGATGAACTGGAAATACCATATTCTTGGTTTTGGTTAGGCCTTTTAGGAAAATTCTGGCAACAATTAGAGTCCTTTTCTAAATGTAGTCTGCAGTTAGCCACCAGCATAGAAACTTAATTATAAATAAAAATCAGACTCAGGATGTGCGCCTTGAAATTAGGTGAATAAGATATGTAAAAGGAGTTCTCTGAGGTTTTAGAAACACTATCAGTGGGCTTTGGATTGAGGAAAAAGCCCTGACAATATAGGTACAGGAGAAGGATATTGCTCATATCAAAGTGATTAAGCAAATTCTTGCTCTGTTTGTGCCTTTACAAGTTCCTTGCATTGTTGCATCCTACTTTCACTGATGCTGAGTTTCTCAGAAAGATGCTTCTCAAGATGCTGTACACCACTGTGGTGTTTGTGAGGTCCCCAGGATGAGGTGAGAGATGGGGAATCTGAATCCATGTTCTCAGAAGGCTGATTTATAATTTTATTATATTATATTAAAAGAATATTATACTAAAACTATCTTACAGAAAGAGAAGGATACAGACAGAAGGCTTAACAAGAATGATAATGAAAAACTCATGACTGACTCCTCAGAGTCTGACACTACTGATGGTGATTGGTCGTTAAGTAAAAACAATTCACATGAAACAAATCAAACATTGACCAGTTGGTAAACAATCTCCAGACCACATTCCAAAGCAGCAAAACAGGGAGAAGCAATCAGATAATTATAATTTTCATTCTTTTCTGAGGCTTCTCATCTTCCCAGGAGAAGAAATCCTGGCAAAGGGATTTTTCAGAAAATATGATAGTGACGCGCTACCATCCCACTCCCTGAGTGTAGTAGCCAGCATGAAACTAGAAAGGTAGGAATGAAAAGGCCAGTCCTGCTTAACCTCTGGATGATGGATCGTGCCAACATGCTGTGTCCTCCTTGAACAGGCTGTGATGCAATATTTGCCCTTCAGTCATTTAATGTAGAAAAGTTAAAGTGGAGCCACAAAAAATTAGGGCATATCTAACTCAAGGTCTATGAGGATTGGCCGGGGTACAAGGAAGAGTGAGAGAAGGAGACACAGAGAGCAATCTGCCTGAGTCTGAAGAATTTTTTGGCACATAGTAAGAAGCAGAGGGTAGCACTGATGTGCAAATGCACGAAGTCTCATCCCTACTATGCTTTAGAGCACTGGCAATATCCTCACTTATGTGGTTTCTGCTTTCACATGCTGACATTTGAGAGGGTTTAAGTGGAATTCCAGTATTCTTTAATCTGCTTTCTGAAAGCTGTAATGTATAGCAAAACCCTTCTATATTGTTGTAAATGCTCTATGGAAATCTCAGCTGACATTCAGTAAAGTCAACCACAAACCTGTAAAGAATGCATCTTCTGAGAAACAGATTGAATTTTTGAAGAATTACCTTGAATACCAGGCATTACAAGACAAAAAGAAATCTGCTAACATTGCACAGGCCTTAACTAGTGTGTATGGAAATTTTCAAAGTCATTAAAAAATCATTGCATGTGTTAAAAGAAGTTCATAGCTCAAAAGAAATGTCTTCAGAACTCTTCCTGCTGACTTGCAAATACCCCTAAACTCACAAAATTCATCACTAGAGGAAATATTCTCGCAGAACAAAAAGGCCTAAAACTGAAAAAATCAAAAGGCAAAAGCAAACATGGCAGAGCAGATCCACCAGCACTAAAATCAATACCCTATCCCACTGGAGCCATCAAAATCCATGGAACCAGACATGCTTGTCCTGAAGCATTCTTTCAGTGACTGAATGCCCTTCTGGTAACTGGAAGGCTAATCAGCCACTATCCAGCAAGGTGTTCCCCTAAACTGTCCATAAAGGAACTTTTTCTCTCACCTCCCACTCCTCAGCCTCGAGGGACACATCCATAATTACTTCATTACTTTCCAGCTGGAAACTCAAACCTGTGGCTGTGTAATGCAAAAATCCAACAGTGAACAGAGGCAGGGGTTTTGTGCCTCATTAGGATTTTTTTGCTGCTCTCTTGGTAGTGCCTACTACCAAGACAACTAATTACTAGTAGTGCTTACCACTACTCTGTGGTGCAGCAAGTTCCAGAACCACTGGCCTCACTGTCCCTGCTGCGTGCTCTTTTCAAAAGAAGGTGGGAGATCATGATTTAGCAGCTCACAGCCACAGCATTCTTGCTTGGAGAAGAAGAGCAGCTTTTTCTGGAAGACAAACATAATGAAAGCAGAACTTTAATTGCTTCACCATGTTCATCAATATGCTGAACCATGAGCTATTATTATTTGCTTGCTGTTGTCTTTAATTAAATTTTCCTCAAAATGTACCTTGTGAATAATCTATGTGCCAATTCTTTTCATCTCTCTCTAATGGATGAAAAGCTCTTTTTTAAACTTAGACTCAAAGTGGAGGTACTGAAACAGATTTTGTGAAATGTATTTTAGTTTAATTGACGTGTTTTACAACACTCCTCTAATATCACCTACTAATCAAAACTGAATGGTTTCTGTTTTAGAATGTGAGATCATAGATGTGCCAAGACTCTTCTGCTTTATTGAGTGAGATATGAAAAACGTGTGAATGAGACAGTAGATTATTTACTGAAATATATTTTGCTCAGTTTTTGTCTCTCAACAAAATTTGTTTCACATTAAGAGCAGCTAATTAAGACTTTGGAATAAAGACTTTTCTTGCCTGGGAGCCTTGAAAACCAAGTTTTAGCTTTCTTTTAAATACCATTTGGAATAACTAGTCACATCCTGCTTTGGTGCAGTAGTACCACAAGCTGGCTTCTCTGCATTCTGAAGGAGAGAAATTCTCTACTTACATTAGTAATGTTCAGCTGTAGCCTACTCTTCCATTTCTTTTCAGAAATAACAAGCTCAGGGCCAAGCTTTCGGTTTGTGCAAAACATCCCAATCCTGTGTATTTCAACATCATGCAAGGAGTTTCTACCAGGTAAGAAATTATCTCAACTGGCTGTATTGGATCTCTTTCCCCAGTCCAAAAAACCTCTTTGTACTGGGGCAACTCTGTCACTTTGCAGGGAGTACCATCTTTTGTAAAGGTGTGACCTAGCAGTTCCCACTGAGTGAAGTCAGTATTCAGAGATGTTTTTCAAAATGGTTTTGGCAATTAACACACGTAAGCATCTTGAGTGATTTGTTTTCTAAAAGAGTTAGATATATAAAAAGAGAGAGGCAATATTTATCTTGCTGTTCAGCTTATAATTAGGATTCTACAAGTGCAGACCCACTTTGACTGCAAATTATTAATACTAGTTTTGTTTATTCATGTTAAAGGAATGTTAACCGATCAGTTTCATGCATCTATTTAATAATTTAATTCTTCTTTACTTGTATTTGGTTTATATAATAAATTATTATCTTTAAAAATAATCTTCCATTAACCTTAAATAAGTGTTAAATAAATATTTGGTTTTATGAGCAAACTAATTTTGTCTGAGGGTAGAGGCATCCAGATATGCTGCTTTGTTTTGTAAATGATGTTTTCCCAGATCTTATCAAACTAGAGTGACCCCTCCATGTATAAAGTAACGATCAGGAAAGAATTAAGCCAGAATTAGCATAAAATTCTGTTTTAATCTAAAGTCTGCTTCAAAAAGTGTCATCCTTAATGAAGGATTACTGATCTATTTGATATACTGTCAAAAATTACAGCAAAATACATCTCTAAAATATGCAGGAGTGCAAATCAGGTTTCAAGGGAAAACTGAGATCTAAGCATTTAAGATTTCCATCCACAGGTTTGAGAATAAAAAGGATGGACTGTTCCACATGGTGAGCCCACAATCCGTGGTCAAGACAAGATAAATAGCAAATAAATAAAGAATCATGCAGTAGGGGCATAAGGAGTGATTGAGAGCCACATCTAAACAAACAGCCTAATTCCTACTACTCTGAATTGGATTCCTTTCCTGAGTCAGTCACTTGAGCACACAGTCAGAACTTTGATCTCTGGAATCACAGTACTCATTACGGAATCACAGGATCATGGAACCACAGAATCATAGAACCGTGGAGTATCCAGAGTTGAAAGGAACCCACAAGGATCATTGAGTGCAGCTCCTCACCCTGCACAGGACATCCCAGAAACCACTCCATGTGCCTGAGAGTGGTGTCCAAATGCTTCTTGAGTGCTATGACCGCTTCCCTGGGAGCCCTTTCCAATGCCAGGAGAGCGCAGAAACCAAAGTGTGCGATGCAGTAATCCCAGCCACACTGCTGGGTAAGATGTTCTTCTATCTGAAAGTGCTTTCTGAGGATGACATGGGAGCTAATTAATAAACTCATGAGGTAAAATTTAGAAAAGAAGAGGAAAGAAGAAGAAAGAAGAAGAAGAAGAAGAAACAAGAATGGCGCATATGTTTTATAGGTCTCTGCTGCTGGTTTCATCTCTCAGTTTTCTTTTCCAGAGACATCATCATCTTTTCAGATGCAGGAAAGAGTCAGAGACATCCTCTGTGCAGGACAGCACAGCAGAGCTGCCAGTGTTGCTGAAGGTGGCCAGCCAAGAACGGTGGTGGCGTTCACACCATGCTAACCCCTTTGTCACAGTGTTATCTCCACACCAAAGCACTCAGACCATCTGTGACTCTGACAGCTATTATGTGGCACTTGCAGCTGCCTCCCAGACATCAATTACTGTGCTGCTGGGTGGCTGGAAGTAATTCATTTTTTCCATCAATCATGCAAATCCTTCCTCCCATACTCTGCTCTCATTCATTTAAGTGAATTGGCAATTGTCTGGACACATGCACAAACAGCTCCACTCTGCCCAGGAAAGGGAAGAACTGCTAACAGCCTTTAAAAAGCACAAGAACATCTTTTCGTCACCTGAGATGATTGAATTAATAAAATGATGATGTTTAAAATGACCGTGACAAAATGGGAATCTCCAGAAAGTGTATTAATTGAAGGAGGTGAAATATGTACCTCAGGCTAGAAGGAGCAGAGAGTATCTTCAAGGCCACATTTTCAAACAGGAAATAGAGGTGAAGGGCTTTAAAGAGTTTCATCATGATTATATCAATTTGTGGTGGACAACAGAAGTGAGTCTAGCCCAGATTGGTCACATTGCTAAAGATCCACTGCCCTCCTGGGAGTCCTGCTCTGAATTATTCCATTGATGAGCTCCACTGGCAGTACTTTCACTTTGACTGAAGATTCTAAGTGCACCTTTCTTTCCTCTCAGTTTTTGGAAGCCACACGAGGGAGTGTTGGTTCACAGAATTCAAGTGAGTATCTGGCCTAAAATCCTGTGTGCTTTTTTACCTCTGAAGTGTCTCGGAGTATTTTGATAGCTCTGTGTACACCTGAAAGCACCCTGAGAAAAAGAAATGAGCGCTTCCATTGCAGCAGGAAATGTTTCATTATCCTGATGGGCCTTTGGACCAGCAATCTCACAAACACCCTGTGCCCTTCCAGTGGCTCCACACCAGGAATAAACACGCTCCAGCCATCCCAGGGAGTGGGGATTATTGTTTCCACAGTGCCCCTATGATGAAAATGGATTGCTTGTTGCTGCAGTATGGTTGGGCTGACTCTGAAATCACTGGTGTCCAGGACAGGGCAAACCATGATCTGGTTTGAGGGCTGGAACCAAGGAGGTGACATGAAAGTTGCTGTCAGTTTGCCCTGGTTGAGGGGAGGGTTTAAGAAATGCTGCCCTGTGGTCTTGTAATTTATCTTCTCTTAAGGAGTGCCTTATTCCTGGAGCACCACAAAGCTGGGATATTGATCCTGAGAGTGAAGAAATACTTGGTTCCTCCAGAAATTAGAAATTAGAATCTTCCAAAAAAGGTACAAATTTTTGAAAACCCATCTGCCTAGAATGATATCTTTGATCTTCTCCTCTTGCACTTCTGCAGACAGCACTTTCCTTTCTAGTGAGATGACCATGACGTCTTTTGAGGGACTGTCCTCATGACTGGCCCATGTGTTTCTTTCCCACTAAGCTGGGGAAGGAGATTCCTGCTTACAACCTTTCCAAGGAGCTGTAAGGCCAAGGGTCATGAAAACAAATGCAAAGACGCATACAAGAAGTTATCTACACTTTCTTATGATTGCTAATATCTAATTTGTCTCCTCCAGGAAAAAAAAAAGGATGACTTTTTATCTCTGAGCACAATATACAGCACCTTAGATAAAGAGCACACAAATAGCGCTGCTGCACCGCCGCTGCTGCTCCAACAGTAAATTAAATTCCCCTCCTGACTGAGGCGAATTACCCGGCTGAGATAAACTTCACTAATGTAATGGCTTCTGGGGACAGTTCACACTTTCCTTTAGTCTCCTTAACTGCTGCTGCTTCCCCACGCTGGGCTGCATTGTGAGGGAAATCACTTGATCTGCTGCAGTTAAGGATGTCTCACCATTCCATTCTGAGCTCCTTCAAAAAGGCAGCGCAGGCTCCAATCTAACATCAAAGTCAGAGAAGTAAAGCAAAGATTTCAGTGGGTTTTTAAAAAGATTGTCTTTTACATTTCCTATAGGCAAAAGTCCAAACAAAATACGTCTGGTCTCTGGAGCACTTTGCTGCTTTTCTATTACACGAAACAGCTATTAATTTCTCTGCATGTTTATAGACTTAAAAAAAGAGATAAAGAGTCCCTGCTAAGATTAAAATAAATTAATAAAAAGTTAAAATAATAAGAGTCGTATTGGATTTTAAATATTTTTACTTATCCCTGAGAAATCTTTTTTCTGCTTATGAATAGCTGGCTGAAAAAACTGGTGTGTGAGGATGCTGAGCTTTTATATCCACATTCTCTTTTCCTTGCAGGTAAACACATGTTTCCAATTAAGGAGGAAAAACCGAGAGATTTACCCAAAAGCAAAGCAGGCTGGAAGGTCTCACTTTCTCTGTCAGCAGCTTGCCCCCCTCCTGCTGCTGCAGTTCACACCTCTGTCAGCACTGCCAGAGCTGGTGGAACTGCACAGAAGGATGTCTGGGAAGAGATAAAGGTTAAAAGCACAAAACTTTTTGGCTATGTTCTGAGCCCAGACTGACATGCAGTCCAAACAGTCAGTGATGCAAGGGATAGAGCATTTTTTCCCCAGGAATTTAATATTTCATTTTGTGCAGAATGACTGACTCTGGACTAAGGAATCTCCTTTACGTACTGGGCTGGCAGGGGTTAAACCACAATGCTTCTCTAATCCAGTGGTTTTCAGATTTATTGAATCTTTCTGAAATCTGTACAATATTGATAGACAGGCGTTACTCTTTTCCTACCACCACAAAGCTGACAATATATGTCTTTCAGACTGGACAGATATGAGAAGACTATCTCAGGCTTTATTAAATAATTATTTTAATACTATTTGTTTTTTATTATTTATCATTTTCATATGTTATAGGACAGAGATAGCATTAATCAGGTTTTGAAAAGACATTAAACTGAAAGGAGTTGTAATTCATTCTGAATTTTTCTGTAATCTCACAGATAGTCTCAGATTATGAAATCAGCAAGGAAATGAACATTGACTCATCTGAAACATATTTTGATTTTGTCTCGGTATATGTACAAAGAGCATTTGTCAAGAATGGATTGCAATATGGGCTAAGCAGAACTTAAGGCAAATTGTGAGCTCCCTTATCACCATGTTGACCTTATCAGACTTCCCTTTGTCAGGAAGAGAAAACACTTCACAGGAACCTGCATGCCACTATCCTGGGACACAGGTGGACATTATAGGAAACACCATCACTTGCTTTACCTGTAACCCCATCCACTTTGGAAAAGATGGAAAAAGACACATTTCAGACAAAGACCCTGACTTAATCAAGGCTCTGTTTGCACCACTACTCTCTGGGAACTCATATGGCTGGTTTACAAGGCACTAGGCATTTCTCTTGATCTTTAGATCTATTGGAAAAGCAGCTCTTGCCCACACTCTGCTCTTTCCCAGCTCAACCCAAAGTAACTCCAAAAGCAATGTTTCTCCTTGTTTAACACCCCATAAACAGTGCTTTATGCTGTGTATGTTAGGGATGTAGCACAGGTCAGTTCAGCATTCTGGATTTAGGGCTTCAGCCCTTTCCTTCCCTGCAGCCCCTCCTGCCATTGGTCTGTGGATGCCTTCCCACTTGGGATGTGCATCCCAGCCAGAGCTGCTCATCTCACCAATGTATTTACAGGGAACATGAATGGTCACAGAGCACTCTGGGTGCCATGGTGATGGCAGAATGCTTTACTGACTGTAATCCCTTGTCTCTGTATCTTCTTGTCTCTTGGATTTCCCAGCAGGAATCATAATGCATCAATCTGCCATTGCTAACACGTCGCTTGCTTTTTTGGGATGGCAGGTGCTGAGCTCAGTACCCACATTTACTGGTACTAAGTGCAAAACAACATGGTTGCAGGGACTTATTTTCCTTATGCAATTGCTGAAGCATATCTGTTATCTCCACATTTGCTGAAGGTTAATGGCACTCAGCTCTCAAATTCATGCTTTGGCCTGTCTGACTTCCTGCTTGGAAAGCAATGTGTTTATGTTCTCTGCACTGACAAAAACAGAGTAGGTGAATGATAAATGCTGTAGCATTGTGTGCTGCTCCTGATAACATTATCTCTGAAGATTTAAATAACCCACATCATTACAGAGAAGCTGCCCTCCTCTAGGTAAGCACAACAGCTGTTTGCACTGCTAACATTGAGCTGCCATTATTTGTGCATCAACTGAGAAAAGTTTAAGGTTTTCTGGGTTATTTTGCTCATGCTGGTAAGATGATTTTGTTTGTTTAAGTCACTATTTTATAATTTACTTCCATTTTGTTGTTAAGTATGACAGACACACTACAACAGAAATGCTGTATTCACTTGGTAAAGGATATACAGATAGGCATGTGATTTATTTTCACAGGGCAGGACAATTTTGTAATGATGTGGTAAACCCTGGAGAATGTGCTCCAGAAAATCTGGTCTCACATAAAGCAAAGTGGAGCAAAAAGATCCATAACCATACTGCATTTTCAAACCATTTTCTCAGTGGCCTATAGGAATCAAGGAAAATAGAGATTAGAGAAACCCATGTGACTCAACAGGGAAAACCTTAACCAAACAGCAAGTTCTTATGGGCTACTATACCAGCAGACAGCTTGAGAGATACATCTTCCTTTTCAAGGGGCAACAAGGAAAGATTTTCCTCATGCTCAGTGAATGGGAATCAACTGCAGGGCAATCAATCTGGGACAGCCACTATTTCTGCTCCTCTTATGTCCTACTTAATCTCCCATCTTGCCCTAAATGGCTGTTGACAAACCCCTTTCCCAGTGCCCAATTCTCTTAGGTGTTTTTTTCATCCCTCATGCCCATGTCAGAATTTCCTGTCCAGTTTCAATGTAGGGCTTGTCTAATTTAATCGTCTCTTTGCCCTTCTTAAAATATTTAATCTCCTCCTCCTTCATTGACCCCCCTTCTAAAAGTCAACTCTCTAACATCAACTCCATGACCTGTCTTATAATAAAGACTTTTCCACCATGTTATTTCACATCCAACTTCTCTCCCATAATCTCCCTTTGTCTTGGAAAGATGCTTCTTGTTTTTTTTTATTTTTTTAATGTGAAGTTTCCCGCTGCCTTTGTCCAGGATTCATCAAAGTGCTCGGGGGAAAGGATAGTACTGTTATATTTATTTTTTTCAAATAAGGGTTTTCTTTTCACCTTTTATTTATCTGTAGACCACATGGAAATTCTGCATACAACCTGAAATAGCAAAGTCCATATCTTGATTTCCAAGCTGTTTTAATTTGCACTGAAGCAGTGTCTCCTGGGAGTTACAGCTGAAGACCACGCTAACATTCTCATTCTTTGTGACCGAACAATGAGATTTATTGTCCTTTTTCCATTGCACAACAACCTTTACAGAAGAGACTTTCCTAAACACTGTGTTGCCCACCCTTTATCTTTTACAGATAGAGCCTCCTGAGGAAGACCACCAGAACAAGATGACATGGGTGAGACCATGTTATTTCACATGTCTGACATGTAAGACTGCATATCTTCCTACTGTGGAAACCAAAAGATATTTAGGATCTCATTTAGTTAAGCAGGATGGATTTAACTAAATAATCTACCACAGTTTGGGATAAGTATTCCTCTAAAACATAATTTCTCTCTCCACCGAGTCTGCCCCTTCTCACAGCAAAGTTAGGATGGAGCATTCAGCGGCAAAAAAGTGTGGATTTAAATTTTAATGTGCACAGGAGATCAATTAATGTGTTTCACATGCAAATATGACTGCAATGACCCTGATTCAGAATGCTTGTTATTTCTAGAGTTGGCATATGGTTCTGTGTAACAGCAGGCATAATGATTGCAATAAATTGCCTCCTAATGTTACGTAATGAACTCTGATTTGTGTTAATTTGGGCAGTACTTAGCAATTCATGTTAATTTTTTAAATCAGTCTTGTAAGACACTGTTTATGAATTCAGCTTAATATTTGGGTTTTTGGCAATGTTAAGAACACAGTCTGACATACAAATTCAGCTTTTGTGCAAAACCATGAATCATTAATAAAAATGCAGAAGTGCAAGGAAGACAAGCCTCAATGAAACTTGGGGTTTCAATGCCCTTAGGGTAAGGCATCTCAGCTAACTGCAAACCACTTGGGGTGGGCTTCTTATCTTTTGGGGTTTGTACAGCATCCACAAGAGGCATCATGGTAAGAATCCTTCTTGACAAATCATAAACAATGTTAATGTTGTGACAGCAGAACAACTGCCACTTGGGAGGGGAATGGGAGAGAATAAATCAGCAACTTTTACTGTTCTTGTTTTCATTTTATTTACTACTGAATTTGTGCTCTGGATTCTTCTGGATTCTCATAAACCTGCTTACTTTAGCAGTCAATGGGAGTTTTCACAGGCTCCAAATTAAGCATGACTTTATGTACTCTACTAAGCAGGGATAAAATTACATGCTACAGTGCTCTCCTGGACTGCTGCATTAATCAGAAATTTAGTGCCCAGGAGTAATCTTTTCTTGATTAAAATCTAATTCTCAGTGTTATCAACAATTTATGTAATAAAATCAGAAAACAATGTTGGACTTATAATAGAAACTAAGATGCAGCTGTAAATTAAACAAGGCTCTTGCATCACCATTATAAAACTAACTCATTAAAAGTGTATTTTGGAATCCTAATTGTTTGGTTTGCCAATTTCTGTGGCTTCTCCCTCCATGCAATCGACATTCCCAGGATTGCCATGCAGGTAACTAATGAGTAGTAGGGAAAATCTCTGACCTTTTATGAAACAGCTCAGTTATTACATCAGTTATAGTGGTTGAGTATGGATTTAGTATCCTGATTCTTGGCTGCTCTTTATAAGTCCTACAGGTAGATATAATTACAAAGATGGTTATCTGAATATTACAATATGAGTACGAAATACACTTTCTCATCCCTGTAAAATAGGAATTTAGTGCAAGATTATATAGGTCCATCCATCAAATCTTTATCCAAATAATGAGAGAGGCATGATTAGAAAGGCCATATAAGACTGTCAGTCATGGACCAGCTCCTTTCTTCCAATTAACTCTGGATTAGGTAAGCAAGTTGTTAATACAAATATTTGAGGACACATTCTCTTAAAGCTGAACCACTCTTCTAGGTTGTTCTTGTTTGCTAAAATGAAGCACAAGGATGTACTTTTGGCAGTTGTTCCTCTCTCTAGCATATAAGTTCAAAGCACAATAAATTGCAGATTTCTCTGTGGGCCACCTGTGAACATTCTTCCTCATTCCTATGAGGGCAGAAAGGAAGAGGGTCCTCAATAAGAATCCCCTTTTGAGATAATTTTTTAAATTCTCAATTTCATAATATCCTTCTGTATGTTGTAAACAAGTTCACTACCCTTTCTCTTGACATGAAAGGTGAATTTTTCAGTGGAGCAGCATAAGGGAGTGTCAGATAAACCCTAACACATTCCTGTTGTGCTGCTGAAGGGGAACAGAGAGTATTACATCTTCCTCTGCACTCAGTTTTCCAAAGTCAGGATATAAAGGGTGAGACCTGGATGGTCATTGGCCCCACAGTGTAAGAGACTTATGGATCCTAACACGGTTATGAAGGACTATGCCCACTATGGCAAACTGCAGAAAGGAGAACCTGCTCAATCACCTGTGACCCCTGAACACATCCTCCCCTCCACCCAAATATTCCTTCATAAATTCCTGAAAGTTTGGACAGTTAGATAAACACCTGACTGGAACCTGAGATAAGGTAAGGGTGGTACTATTATCTGATTATCTCAGATTAGGAAGAGATAAATAAGGTGGTGGAGCACTGATAATTAACATAAAGAATACACAAAGAAAGCCAACACAGCAACTGTGCTGAGAATCAGCTCTGACTGGTCTGGAAGGGGGAACCATATAAGAAACCCACCAACTGAAAGGAATAGCAAGACTGATCATGAGACTTACTAGCACTGGAATTGAGAAAATCATGTAGCCCATGGACATTGATTCCTTTGTTTGCTAAAATGTATAAAGGATGACAAGTTTTGAGGGACAGGAGGAATTTCACACAGAGAAGACCATGGTGAAGGACCAATAGGATACCACTGTACCCACAGGCATGGTGAATATCTTTCTGCTTAGTCTATTTCTCTCTCACTCTCTTTCTCTCACCGCCTCCCCCTTTTCTATTTCTTTCCATCTCTCTACTTCACATTTTACTGTTAGATAAAAACCACACTATTGATTTCAGCATATGGACTTGTTTGCGCCTTTTTGTTTTTGTGTAGAGGCATCTCACAATAATCAGATCTTAGCACACAGGAGAGTGGCTTGTTTAGCATGGTACAATATTTTCCATGCTTTTTTCCACAGCTGGTTGTAAAGCATAGTTAAAATATATTTGCTTCACTCATTTTCCACAAGTCCAGCCTGAAAATCTGCATAGATTAAACAGTCTAAACAGACTCCACTTCAGAGCTATGCATGCCTGGGAAATCAGTCATGCCATTTAAAGACAAAAAGGCTCCTTATGATTATCCAATCTTACCTCAAGGCAGAGAATCTCATGTACATCACTCTTGCATTGAGCAATATCTTCTGTGCTGGTGTTAATCCTGCCCTCCAGAAAGGCATCTCTGCAGATAATCAAGATAAAACATGCCTCAGGAGTTTGTTCCTCACTCATCCTTATGTCATAAAATCCATTTTTGTCAGCTGAATGTTGTCTGTCTCTGCTTCTTGATCTGAGTACCTTGCTATGCCTTTCCCATGCAGAGAAGCAGTTCTTCAGTTTCTGATATTTTTCTGAGTTAGACGGCACCTCAACCACCTTTTCACACCAAACTTCATTTGAAGTTGATGTTGAGGTTTCAGAAAAACGGAGCATTCCTATTCTGCTGCCCTTTAGGAATAAAAGAATGCTGTATACTGGCTGTATAATTTTGCATAGATAGTAACCCTTTCCATGCAGAAATAAGTGGCTTTTGCTGTTTTATCTTTTATAACAGTGGTCTGGTAGGAGAGGAATCTAATTTTCTATTGATCTTTATTTGGTATCAATCCTGCATTGAAAAAGGAAAAAAACCCCCAGAAATTATTGCATTTTTCAACAAGTTCAGATTTCATACTCTAATTTAGCATAATAAAAGACTCATCCTTTCAAAAATGACAATTAGAGGTCTGTAAATAAGAACTTTAAAATTTTTATTTCCCCCAAGATGGGATTGACCAGATGCCCTTAAAAATCTTTGCAAACCCATAGGGAAAAAAGACCCCACCTAAAAAAATCTCCCTGCTTATATAATAATTTCATATATTTCTCATTTTCCAGTTCTTAGGAAATATCAATTTAATTTTCACCTGAACAAGCCTTGTGGGAACCAAGGACTCATGCAGAGGCGAGTAACTATGATCCTAGAAGAAGGATTTAATATTGCTGGAGTGCAGGATATATGACGTGACACGCAGTGGGCAGAAAGCATTCATTTTTTCTTTCAGTCTATTCTGGATGTTGAAAAGCAATCGTGCTGGCATTTTGTGTTACTTACCCTGGACAAAATCAGCTAATCACAGAATCACAGAAAGGGTCAGGTTGGCATGGACAGCAGCAGGTCACCTGGTCCAGCCTCTCTGCTCAAGGAGGGTTATCCCAGAGCACATGGCACAGGATTGAGTCCAGGCAGTTGTCAAATATCTTCAGTGAGGGAGGCTCCTCAACCTTTCAATGGTCAATGTGTTCCAGTGCTCAGTCATCAGCTCACTAAAGAGGAAAGTTCTTCCTCATGTTCAGGTGGAATTTTCTGTGCCTCACTTTCTGCCCTTTGCCTCTTTTCCTATTCCTTGAAGAGCCTGGAAACATCCCCTTGACAACTCCCCTCAAACACTCATAGACATGGATGAGGTTCCCTCTCAGTCATCTCTTCTCAAGGCTGAACAGACCCAGCTCCCTCGGCCTTTTCTTGCAAAAGAGGTGCTCCAGTGCCTTAATCAGCTTTGCCATCTTCCAGTGGACCCACTCCAGGAGACACCACATGGTAATTATTTAACCTTATACTCTATTATACTTTCTGATTAAACCTATTTGAACAATTAGTTGTCAAAGAAATAAGGTTTTACATTATCTTATTCCTAGGACCTCTTCACATGGTGCTCCACTCCTGAGGACTGTTCACAACTCCATTTTCCAGCACCCTGTTGCCACAGCTCCAAGATTACACCATAGTTGCTGTGAAGTTTTTGTGATTTTATTTTTTTAACTTCCTCTGACATAAGCTTTATCTTTGGATTAATTCAGAGCAGTCTGAAAGCTGTTCTGTGTTACAAATACAGAAAATAATCTCCTACCTTTTCTGTACCTTAGTCCTGTTTGAGAATATTACTGATATGGGTGTATGCAAACCAGCCTACAGGTGAGTGTCCACACTTCATTCAGCTCAGGTTTCTTCACCATCAGAGAGAATCAGAAGATATCCCCTGGACACAGTTTGGCCTTTGCTCATAAGCAAGTCACCTGGGGAAAAGATTTTAGAAATATTGGTTTCCCTTTTCTTCCTTATTTCTGTGTACCCTACCAAAGAATTTATTACACACACAAAAAAATTGATTAAACACTTGCAAAACCTGATCCCCAAGAAAACTATTTGCAAACACACAAACAAGCCAAGCAGGATGGAGGGAGCCTGCATATCTAAACAGTGTAATAGGCATTTGCTGCCATTTGAGCTATTTTCAGTGTCCTCACAGCATGTCCAGTATGACAACTAGCTACTGGCACTGGGAGGGAGCGACTAATACCACAAACTGGAATTTATTTTGGTTGTTCTCCCACATGTCTTTCTTCTTCCTCTCTAAATCCAATGTAATGGAGTTATCTTTTTCTTAAAAGAAAATTAGATACCCTATAGAAAAACATGACTTATAAATAAAGACCCTTTGAGTCCTCGATCTCTTATTTTTCCCTTTTTTTTTTTTTCCCATGACAAATGTGATTTTAATAACTACAATGTTCAGAGCAATTATTCCATCACAGCTGGTAGGAGCAAAACATGTTGATTTATCACTGTTCATCTTGGTGACCCTCATGGGCTCAGGGGGAGTTCTTATACTCTGGTCAGTCTAGGGCCAACATCCAAGAGTTGGGAGTGAATGATTACAGTGGTAGACAGAGCAAAGACTACAGTCAAGGTTGAATTACTGCCCTGACTTTACTCCCACCATTTCCAGACTTTTTTGAATTTGGAATCTATCCTGAATGAATTTCCATTCCATTTCCTTTAAAGAAAGTCTGCTTAACTTTGGCATGCTAGCGACAGAATAAAATAAATAACCCATAAACCTATTTTGTGTACTCATAATCCTTGTATCTCAACCATAGCTGAATGGATTCCATTAAGTCTGCTTTATGCATCCAATAATGTACCATAGTGGGTGCCTGGAGGAAAAATATTATGGCAGGTTATGTAGTAGTACTTTCCTAGTTACACCTTCCCAGCCACCAGCAATGTGCAGCTGAGCAAGTAGTAGCATTATACTGTTAAATAACCCTGATGGATTTTCTTCTGTGAATTTCTTCTATGAACTTGTTCTAGTGAGTGCTAGCAAGGGCCCTTTGCCAGGGACTCAGAGATGTGCTGAAGTCATGACTTCGTATGAAGTATATTATGCACCTATTATTTTGTAATGGTAGCACTCACCTTTCTTAAAGATATGATTTGTGATTAATTCTAATAATTTTCAGATAAAATTGGCCACATTATGCTCCAAAAGATTTAGAATGTCTGCCCGCCCATCCCTCACAGTGCACAATTTTCTTCACAATCACAGATGCTGAGTGTGCTTTAAGAACATTCAGCCGCTCTGCTCTTAGTGATGTCACAAAATGATGCTCCTGGAAATGCTATGCAAATACCTAATTTCTTTTAATAATGTCTCATTAATCCCATAAGGTTGTGCACTTGGCATACTGTGCTCTAATATTCCAGAGACCTGTAAGACTGCTGCTGTTGGTTCTTTCATGCTGCAGCCAAAAGCTTACAGCCATCAATATCTTCTCACACACGCTTACTGAATTTACCACAGTGGTTCCTGACTTCCTATGCCTGCCCTTGGAGTTGCTTGTTAGTGGAGAAAAACTTGGTGTATTGTTGATGCAAACAAAAGTCCTGTTATATAGCAACCACATTATAGTGACCGAAATTAACTTTCTGTAGAAAGCATAAATCATGGAGTCACAGAATTGCTTGGGTTGGAAAGGGATCTTGAAGATCATCTAGTTCCAGACCTCCAACCATAAGGGGCACCTTTCACTTGTCCAGGTTTCTAAAAACCCCATCCAACCTGGCCTTGAACACTTCCAGGCATGGGAGAACCACTTGTCTGGGAAATCTGTTCCAGTGCCTCTCAACACTCAAAGGATTTCCTCCCAATATCAAAATGTTATGCTTTTTTATATTATTAAACAAGTCTTCTAATTGTTCATGAAAATCATTACATAAAAGATTTTTATTCAGCTTCAACTTTGGATTTTTAAAAGGAAGAAATGCCCACAGAAAACTGGTGTTTCTTGTTTTAGTTAAGATCCTCCATGTGTCTGGATATCATGAGGTTCAGCCTAGCACTCTTGGTTTACTCTGCTGCACAGTAATTTTGGAGGCTGGAAAACAACCAGTCCAGAATGCAGACACAGAAAAGAAATTTCTCTGTTTTAGAAGATAAAAGGAGGATATATTCCTGAGAAAACTCAATATATGCGCCAAAGCCTTTGAGACAAAGCAGGACAGTTGATGGGGTGCTGCTCCTCACTCTGGACAAGAGGGAAGACTGGCACGAGTTTTTAGAAGCATTGACATGTCCCAAAAGCCTTCCCTCCCATCCTTCTTCCTACCAGTGGCCAAAAGCAATTCCATGGAGGAATGTAAGAGTAGTAAAACCACAGAGATGAGTCCCAAAAATTCTTTATGAGTGTCCCTATGACATCAGGCCTCAGTGGACATGGAGTGGAACCCTGGTGTTGTCAGAGCTGCAAGCCCAGCCTTCCTGTGCTCTGAGTGACTCTGGAACCAGAAGGTCATGAGACAAATCCTTAAGAAAGTGGATTGAGGAAGGATAAGTGGTATTGGGAATGGCTAGGTGGGAGAAGGGAAGGAAATCCAGGGACTGAGTGCTGCCTGAGAAAAAAAAGGTTGGAATAAAGAGGGCAAAATCCAAACTGAGCCTCTCCATCCTAACTCCTTCTCTTGTCATCACCAACCACTCCCATGGATCTGAGCCTCTGTAACTATGGCAAAACAATTAAATATAAAGTTGTGTGTATAAAGACCTTACATGATGAATTTTTGCATGTAGCATGTTATGAATGAGTTTCCTCTTCCACTGCCCAATTGATTACAGTTACAGTAATTTTACTCTTTGCTTTCATTGTTAGGTTAGCAACTGAATTAAAGACTACTATGAAAGACATTTTTTATTCCTGTGCTCCTAATCCATAAAGCAAAACATGAACAAGTTCTATTACATCTACAGATGTAACACTGACTTTGGCAAATTGTTTCACTGTACAGAGAAAGTAACAAACAATCTGATATTGGTAACAATTTCTGATATAATTAGATAAAACTTACAGTTCAAATTCAAACAGCTTAAAAATATATTGGTTATATTATGGAACAAAGGAGTTGGGAAACACTCTTACAGTGTGGATTTGTAGTTCTGGTAAAAAAACTTTGCATAATTGAAACATCAGTTCAGAAATGGCCCCCAAATTTACAAGATAACAAGACTGCTTTTCTTTTTGCTTTTATTTTAAATTATGAATTGTAAGTCTTTCTTATAAGTAACTTAATACACACAAAAAGATGTGATGGCAGCATGTCCTCTAGCATTGCCTTACTTTGTGAAGACCGACAAAAAGTAGGAGATGGCGTATCCTTAATAGGAAAAGAAATTAAAAAATTACTGAAAGCATTGAAGCCTCATAGCTTCAGCACACATACTGGACTGAGACTGACTTCAAGATCTATTCTGAAATTAGACTTGGAAAGCCTTGTTTCCTTGGCAATTCAAAGAAACAATTTATGGCTTCATTTTGAGGGCTCTGTTAGGCCCAATGTCATCAGCTCTGCATCTGCAGTTTGTTTGCTCTCTTAGGCAAGAGCTAAGCTGGCCACAAGAGAAAAAATTGTGGGTAAATAAATAAATAGATATGAGCAGCTTTCTGGGATCTTGGGCTTGCTTAGCATTTCAAAGGCCCTCTCTTTTTAATAAGTCATTGGACAGCAGAAAGGATTGCTCAGTAAAATCTGACATTTAGAAAAAAAAAGAACACATCTTTAACAGTCTTTTCCTAGCAAAGCCATGAATATATATCTACATAAGCTCAGCCAACCTTCTGGCTTCCTTTTTTTTCTAATTATATTGCTCAGACAGAGTGTTCTGTCTCCAGGCTTGAGTCAAAGGTCTCTGTGTTTTATCCGGCATGGATAAAACTGATTCATGACTGCTGATTCCCTCTCTGCATGGGGTGTTGCTGGGTGCAAAGGTTTTGGGAAAATGTGGCTCTTGACTGCAGTACCTGCCTAGGACTGGTAATACATAACCAACTATCTCCTACCTAACCACTCTAACTCCTTTTGAAAGTATTGGCTTTGCTGTACATTAATTAAGGCAGATTCCTTATATCCTTCAGCTTGAGGGTTGTACTGGGTGATGTGCAATGGTGCCTTCAAACCCAAACTATTCTATGATTCCCTGTAAAGCAGTTTTCCAGATCTGGAATCAGTACCATGGCTGTACAACAAAGGATTCTTGCATGGTCCAGCAGGACCAGCACATCAGCACAGGGAGGCTCTCACTTGGTTCATGGACTTAGGGTGCTCCCTCTTTGCCTGCCTGTTATCCCTGGGATCTTCCTTTGCAGCCAACAATGGAATAACTTGAATACTGGGTGCAAAATAGCTGATGAAAGCTTAGGTCCACTGTGAGCAGGATTGCAAATCTTTGGCTTCATTTGAAGTAGAGCAGGGTTCATTTGGATGCTGCTTTCACTTTCAATTAATGGTGGCCCTGCTGTGCATTTGCTTGTTATGTGATTCAGCTGTAGAATGACAATCCTGCAATGGATACTATTTTGCAATTAAATCCAGAGCCTTTGATATCTTCAGCCCTTTCCTGGACAAGCCTCTCAGAAGTCTGATCTAACAACAAACCTCCAGAGGACCCTTCCAGCACAAATTTTTCTATGATTCTAGCAGGGCTTTTTCATCATCCATAAGAAAAGGTTATTTAATATAGAAAGAGGTCTGTTCCTCATGTGACATGCCAACACTTTGCTTTATCACTGATAACCATAGAAATCACTAACGTAACTCACAACTCAGAAGTTTTAATCTATTCTCCCAGCTAGTAGTAGGGTCAGGAAAACTGCAGAGGTATTTCTAAAGAAAATGGCTCCAATACTTTTATACCAGAAAATGATTCAGTGGAAAACCTGCTGAAAAGATTGAAGTGTAGTTAAGCAGGCAGATAAAGAAAAGTATGACATTCACCTAAAATATCATAATTAATGAACAAATGTATCATCCTGAAGTAAATTTGATAGTGTGGTCTCATTAAGTTCACAGCACTATTTGCTCCAAAGCAGATGACTTGTTCTTTTTATCCCTTTAAATACAAAAGCATGTAAAAAGAAAAGCAGTTTTCCTGAAGGTCCCATGCATGAATTGAAGGCAATGCAGGCTCTGGATTTCACAGGCAGGGTAGAAATGTGGTTCTGCTTAAACAGGAAGATCTATCATCAAATGATAAAAATTATTACAGATCAGATAAACTCAGTGTAAATATATTGAATCTTAATAAATGAAAACCTGGGCCTGCAGGTTTCTTAGGCTAATCACAGTTATTTATCCAGGAAACTGGCAGTTAGTTGGCATTGAAATTTAGGGCTGGTCAGGTTTTGCTATGAAACATGGAAGCTTTTAATGAAGAAATGTCAATTGTGGCAAAAAGCTGTGAAAGCTGAGGCTACAGCCCCAGCACAGACAGGTTCTGGTAGAAATACCCATGCAGAATTCTCCCAAAGTATCTCCTCACTCTGCCTGTTCCCAGGACCCACAGCACATGGCCTGTCTGTTCTGCTGGCTGCAGCAGTGATTTTAGCAAAAACATCAGGGTCCAACAGGCCTTTAAAAAACACCATGCCTTGATTATGCATGCTGGTTTCACCCTTCATGTTTTCACCAATATCATACATATTTGGAAGACTGATCAAAAATGTAGGAGAGAAATTTTCAAAGCTGTTCACTCCATTATGTGTACAAGACTTTAATCAAGAGACAATGAAAGTGCAATGAAAGTACAGTTAATTTTTTCAATGAAACAGGGACATTCAGATAACTTGGGCATTTATAAAAACTCTACCATTAAAGGCTCATTTAATGTGTTTGTGTTTAAACATCTTGGCTAAGATCATTCAGTGATTAAACACAGACCAGGGAGAATAATTTTTGGGGAATGTTGGCCATAATCCCCCATAGTAATCTATTACATATCACTTCTATAATGGATGACATCACCTCTCTTTGACTCATCTTTACATGTCTGTAATGCTTGAAAAGGATTTCATTGTTAAGATATAGAAGGTTTCCTCATACATCACAGCTGACAGGAGGAATCTCATTTCCCTTATAATTCAGTCTTCATTCTGTCCTCATAAAGCCAACCAGCTGAAAGATATCTTCTAGCAACTGCAGTTGCTGTTACTCTGCACAAAATATCAAATTGTGCCCTTAATTCTGACTGTCTCCATTGTTACTGTATACTGCTGGCAATCTGTCAACATTTAGCAAGGATTTAGTCCTTTGTTACAGCCCACCTTCTAAGAGTTTTATGTAATACATGCTTCTTTGTTTTCTTTGTTGGCCACTAAGAAGAAATATTGTAAGTGATGTTAAAAAAAAAGGAGCTTCTGACAACTAACTCCTTGTTTGTAACAGAGACTGAGAAAATCTGATCTATAAAATGGAAGTGGAAAATTGACTGCCCTAATGTTGGCTCAGGTTAAGATTTTAGTAATCTCAGTGTTTATGTAATACAACAAGGCAATCACTTTCCAAACAGCACCTGGTATGGTAAAACAGAAAATCCTGGAGCTGGAAGATGTGCCATCATCACACAGCTTAACAGAAACTATTGAAGGGTGCAGAGAAATATCTTAGTGAGTCTTTTGCTTTATGAGTGCTAAGAACATCTGGACCCTATTGTTTTGCAGATGACTCACCACTGTTCTATGCTTCCTTCTTTGCTTATGCTTATGTGTATCTGTGCAACATCCAAAAATGTTTGACTTATTGAGCGAGCTCATACAGACCTTTTTTCTACAGCCTGGAGTTGGCTGACACCAACTTCGTACTGAAACATGGCATAGCATGTGCACCACTAATGGATAATCCAAGGTTCCTACACCAAATGCTTCTTCCTCCTTCCTATATTTCCTTCACAGTTACTTTTATGTCTCCCCAGACAATATTTTCTTGTTGAGCAAGCTGTGTAGCCACATGCTCCCTGCTCTGTGCATACATCCAGGGTTGCCCCATCCCAGGTGCAGAATCGGCTCATGTTAAACTTCATATAGCTGGTGATTGCTCAGGAATTTAATTTGTCAAGATGTCCACAAGATCATAACATGTGGCAACCACTTTACTTAAAAAAAAAATCAGAAGATTTGGAGCTCTGAATCAGGCTTAGGACCCAACAATGTAAAATATGGTAACCCTCAATTTGTACTCAGTAATCAATTAGATATGTGTACAAACTGGAAGTCTGACCAAGAGGCTGGTTATGTGAAGAAACATAGATAGAGTGAGATGATACTGGAATCACTCCCAATAAGACCAATTTTTGAGGAAGACCTCTAAACATAGTTGAATGCATATTGTGTTTATTTGTTTTGACATGCGTCTCCAACAAAGCCTTCTCTGTCATTCTAGAAGCCTGGCCTGTAGAAGCCTTTCACTGATCTTCCATCATCTTAAGGAATTTATTAAAATGTCCATTCCCAATAAATTTTCCTCCAGGAAAGACAAATCCAAACTTAATGGTTAGAGATCATTTAAGGCATGAGAACATGCAAGCACATTATTCATGAAGTTTATTGCGTATTAATATAATACAATACTGTCTGATCTCATTGTTTATGTAAATGTTCCATTTTTATTTGAGTTCTCTTAGCTACTTGACCTTAGGGATGTCTGCCAAAAAATGACTGATTTCTGCTCTTTGTTAGAGTAGTGTAAATGGGCAGGGCTGGCTGGACTTCTCACAGGATGTGTAGCATAGAGTTTCAAAATGTCATGTTCTGGAAGGTTACAGACTAAACAGGCTTCAGCTAATGGGGTGTCTGCAGTGTCTGAGGAAAGGGAAAGTTTAAGGCCTAGATGCTTATTACAAAGTCATCCCTGCTTCTTCAATAACTCATCTTGATATTTTTTAATTTGCAAAAATGTGTCTCTGTGATCCCATAGGCTCTTAACTACTTTGTAATGAGTGTGTATGAACAGATGGAAAATGTTTTCAATTTCTGAGAGAAGTGCTAATGGATGTCACCAGCTATTAGAAAAGCTCAGGTGGTTCCATTTTGGGAGAATAGGTATTGTCATAAGCCTCTTCATTTTTAATGAAATGTTTGCTCATTTATACCTTTATGGTAAGTTTAAGACTGCCTGTACTAGTGCAAAGAGATCAGAAATTGAGGTGGAAATTATTCACTGTGAAATGGTCCAGAAACTTAAATCCAAACATTTCACTTGAAAATAACAAAAGCTTGTTGTAAGTCACACCAGTATAAGGGAAAATTAATAACTGGAGGAAAAAAAAAAACCATCAAGGTTAGACTTCTTTTTCCTTCTTTGCAACAGATGCCAAAAAAAACCCAAAAACCACAAAAAAAAAAAATTATCACAGCAGAAAGGAACAATTTTTCTATGTAACATTCAACACTGATTTTTATCCACTAACCCAGATGAGATTTCATACTGGTTTTGAGCTCCCTCTAGCATCAGACATTAGGATCTTCCCAAGAGAAAAAACTGAAATATGAAAGGATAAAATGAAACTCAATAAGTAATTTTTTTCTTATATATCCACACTGAAAGGCATGAAGAATTAATAGAGTGAATAGGGATGAGAAAACAGCTAAAGAAACCAAAATGTTTTCCTGACTGGGAATTGAAGAATGGAGGGAGGCACGGATGAATTGGGATGGAGTGGTACTACTGGGCTGCCCCTCCTCCTCTGTTACTACAAAAGACAAAGTTCAATAATATAGATTGCTCCTCTCTGTTCTGGTGTTGGCTCACATGGCTCAGCTGTATTGAGACACTGCTTTGATCAAACAGCTGTGAGCTGCATGAGAATATATTAACAGATAAAGACATCTCAGTGTACTGTACACAGGCTGATACTTTGGAGATTAAAATGTGTAAAAGACCCTTTGTGCAAATCTTGCACTATTTCTCCATATGCACAGAGATGCACAAAGACCAGCCCCACAAACAGAGCTCCTTCAGCACCCAAGCCAGACCTGAAGAAGCGTTCACCCAGCTACTGCTCCTTCTTATGTTCCCAATTCAGCTTTCAACTTGCCCAATAAAGTGGGCAAAGGAGTAGCAGCTATGACAAGTAAGCCAACACCTACAGCAATAATTTCTCTACCACTGCAATGTGAAGAGCAACAGAGCTCAGAAGCAGAAATTATTTTTCTCACCTGTCCCATGAAAGGCTTTCCCTGAGTGATAGCTGAGGCTGCAGGTGTTTGTTCAGTGACTGGAAGGTGGATGAAGGAGCTTGAAGGGAAGTGTTAAAACCTGCATAGGGTGGAAAAAAGTCTGCACAGAGCAGGCTCTAGGTGAAATATGCTCCTCACAGGTTTCTTCACAGCACACATTTTTTAGGAACATCTTGAACATTTATACATTTATTTTGCTCTCACATTTGATGAATCCAGGCATAGAGAAAAGTCTCTGTTGTGCAAGATACTGTACAAATTATATTTCTTGGCCTCAGAAAAATTCCACTTAGAGCCATAAGCCCAAACAGATGGACCAGACATTCTCCAGAGACTGACCAGGTGAACCATGGACGACAGCTAGGAAATACCTATATCTAAGTAGAAAAGAAAAAAATTGATTGAGAAATAAATTTCAGTTCCTGCATTGAAAACTGCAAAGAAAATGGATATTTTAACTTCAATCTGAGAGAAAAAAATTAACCATGTATGCCAGTGATGGCATGTTATCTTCCTTTTGTAAAGTAGAAATGTTTTAACGACCTCTCTCTATCCAGCCCTGCCAATATTTCAGCATTTTCCCAATTAACTACATCCCTAAATGATGCAGGGAACCATCAGGCATTACATGACACTGCAGCTCCTAATTCTTCTGTGTATATTCCTCTGCAGTCAGGCTGAGTTTGTCTGAAGTTTGCTTTATTTCAAATAATCTCACAGCAGAAGAAATGGAAGCCTCATGAACAGCTGGGATATGGCAAGTCCCATATCCTGACTCATAAAAGTCGCAGGTAATCCAAAGAAAAACTATTCCAAAGGCACAGAATGGCAGTTACTTTGCTTTGCAACAGCTCTGCACTGAAGGTAACAGATGCCTTTCTTTGAAACCAGTCTGTTGGAATTTCACAGAGGGGCAAAAAATGCAGAAAAAACCCCAAACACAAAAGCCCAGCTGTTGGGTTCAAACAGCCTTGAAGTGGAGCTACAATCCAGGGAGACAGAGAAACATGCTGAAAGCCAAGAACTGAGAAAAAACTCCTTCAGTGTTTATTGACAGAAGTGCTTTGCAAAAGCTCTGTTTTCCCAACAACTGCCTGGACCTTTAGGGCTGGGCTGGCTTTGTCCATCCACATGTTTGACACCATCGACTGAAAATGGTGATCTTCAAAGACAGATTGCTCACCTGCCCAGCACCATGACTCAAGTTGTGGCAAGAGTTACAGAGCACAAGCATTGCTTCCACCTGCTGAGATTACCCATGATAAATGAGCTTTTTAAATTCTGGCATGAAAGAGGGTTCCTACTTGTGTTTCATTAAAATGGAGCTAGTAACAAGTATTTATATCCTAAGCAGCTGGGAGAAAACAGGGCATAGCACTAATGCAATTCATAGCAGAAAGAAAGAGTTTTTTCCTGCATAAAAGATCCTCTTGGATAAAGAAGAAGCTTTACAAGCTGCTGCTTTCACAGAATATGACAGCTTTTCAGACAATACTAAAAAATGCTAAAAATCAACCTCCAAGCCGGAGATGAATACTGTGTCTGGAGTACAGAGGAATTGGATGAAAACTTCTGTTGACAAAGACCAAACTTGGTGGCTGAAGATGACTCAAGTTGAATTTTAAAAAGTAAGAAACTAAAAATTTCATTTCTTTGTTAGTTGATAAGCTACTTTCCCCCATGTTTTGTCCCAGAGATTCGGATTATTTCGGGTACACAAAAGCTCAGCATGCTCAAATATCATCATCAGCAAAAAGTTTAATTCTGGCAGCACCATGAGGAAAGGAGTGGATGGTCTTACTGTGTTGAACAAGGAATACATACAAAACCACACAGAATGCAGCTGCACTGTCTGTGCCTCTTTGCAAACAGCTTTTCCTCTGCTGGCCTCAGTGGCTGCTTTCCTCTTCCCTCTGTCTTCTCTATTAAAAACCCCTCTCTCCTCTTCCTCGATGATATTCTTAATGTTCCCTTTCTCAAAATGTCTCAGAATAGTTAAATGGTGTTGAAAATCCCTTTTGTCAGTTTAGGACAGCTGTCTTGGCTATGCCCCAACCTCTTGCCCAGCCCCAGATGTTGGGGCTGGGGACAGGGTGGTGGCACTTTGGAGGAACAACCATGAAGGTATGGGAGAACTGCTCAGCAGTAGCCAAAACACTGGTGTGTTATCAACACTTTTCTAGCTGCAAATACACAGCACAGCACTGCAAAGGCACTGTGAGGAAAGCTGACCCCATCCCAGCTGAACCCAATACATTTAATAATATACAACTCTTAATAAAATGTATTTATTAATATGTACAGATGAAAATGTAACTGTAAATGAGCTAGTTTAGAAAGAAATGCAAAACTTTTAAGGAAATAATTTTAAAAGAACCCCACACCGAGTTCATTACTTGTTCCCAAAGTCACAGCATTCTTAGTTTCAAGAAAATCGTGTCTTACAAAAGATGTGTCTGGTGGGGAAAAATCAAAATTTCTTTCCTTGGACTACATTCTATGTTTTTGTTAAAATGAATTTTACCATTTGAATTTAATCTGACCTTGTATCTAACTTAAACTCTGATCTTTTGCAGGCTATGCAAACCTGGTTTGCTCTTCTTTCCCAAATACTTTTAAACAAGAAAAGCATTACACAAATGTTAGCTGAGTGCCTCATGTCTGCATTAGCAGAACAAGTTCATACAGCCCCTTGTTTGATCTGCTTGTCAATTTTGCCCTGAGAGAATAAACAAAGTGTCAGACTCAAGATTTATTTGTGTAACAGAGAGGCATGCAATGCATGAGTTTTGAAGGACTACAGGGCTTTAATATTAATCCTCATCCAATCCATGCAGGGCGCTGGTCTGGAGCATTTACAGATATCGTGTAGCCCAGATGGACTAGGAATGGTGTAAATCTAGGACAAGTAGGCATGGAGCTTGTGTGGTTTGGCTGCATGGGGTGTGTAGTGAAATTCATGTTTTGACAATCCAGATTTCAAGAACAGTGCCTAGGCTGTGTCCAGTTTGGCCAGGTCATATTGATCAGCTTCCAGGAGAAAAAAACAGGATGATATCCAGAGAAAAAACCTGCATGAGGGGGTTACAATTGTGCTTTTGGGCCTGGGACTAGAAAGATCTGCTAAATCTATCTATACCATATGATAAATGTATTTATCATATACTATAGATGTATTCCATTTCATCGATGGAATTCTTAAGTTTTATTTCAAAGTATATAGTCATCCCTCAATTCCTGCCAAATCAGGGCTGGACTAAAGCATTAGCAACATTTTGGACAGAAAGGAGAAATGCAGGAGTGAAAAGACAGGGCAATGCACAGGTGAAAGCCCTCTCTGCCATGACACTGCATCACAAGTTGCTTGGGCATTCAGCTACAAAGGTGAGGCAAGATCTGTGCAGCCCAGCAGATTTCAGTTTTATCATCAAAATAAAAAAAAAGGAAAATGATGGGTTTTTCTCCTTATCTCAGCCCAGTGCCTGCTACCTGCCATGAGATAAAAGTACCAAAGTGACAGTTTTCTGCATTGTTTTTTGACTGTCCCTCAAAAATGTATGTGTTTTGGGGGATATATGAAAAAAACTTGCAGAAATATTTCTACTACATTTATTCATAGTGCTGAAGTGCTTTGGATGCCTGATCATGAATAGTGTGCCTGGTGGACACCAGCTGGACAACACATCAGAAAATTATTCTTTCACCAATTGGTTTACAGTAGAAGGCCAACACAGATTGATGTGTGAGTGCAAGGGAACAGTGGCATAACAACAGTGTAAGAGGTACACTCAGCATTCTAGCCACTTGATTGTTTCAAGTTTTGATTATGTTCACATTGTTTCTGGGAATTTCAGATGTTTTCTTGGGTGTCACAATAAAACATAATTTTAGGGAGGCAACAGAGATGACATTTTCATAGTGCATACAGCTAATGCTTCCAAAGTATTAAGGAATCACAGCAGGATAAAGAGCCAAAAGAATGGCCTGAAAATTGTTTGAAAGGCTTTACAGTGTGGCTAACATTGTTGTATGCTTTTTTGACTACAGGAATCTCAGAAAACCTGTATTTTTCAGCTGTACATTAACTAACTCCATTCCAAGTTACCACACACACTGCCCCTGAGTACTACACACCATAAAATGGACATGAAAGAATAACACTTCATCCTCCCTGATCTCATGTAGAAGAAAAGAGAATATCTGTGAGTATTCTCACATTCTGCAAGCATCAAAAAACACTAAACAAAATGGCAATTAGCAGCTAGTTTCACCCATTTCAAATTTAGCTATGGGGCTCTTCCTAAATGCTATGAATTTTATTTGCTAGTATTAGTTCCTCTTTAGGTGTACAAGCCGTTTGCATACCAGTCTATGGGCTGCTCCATGGGTCCTAAACCTCTCACCTTTTAATTTTTGGTATCTCCTGGCTTAGAAAAAACATGATCAGAAGAATAGTCTCTAGTCAGGGAATACACTCCTGTTTCTTGGTGCTTTAAGTACAATGCAGTTATTTAAAAAGGATTTTTTTTAATCCCAGCTAGGAATGAGCATTTGCTTTGGATTCTCAAGTCAATCACTTAATAAGTTATTGCAGGAAATTTCAACCTAAATTTTTTTCACTAATTCCAAAGTTCCTCCCAAAAAGCAATTTAGTGCTTTGAATGCCTCCTTCATTGGGTAAGTTTGCTATTCATAGCCAAGAATTCCTGTTTGTCTGAAGCTGAAGCAGAGCAAAAAAGTTCAATAAACATCCATTTTCAGAGCACAATTAGTTCCATTTGATTCAATCCACCTTCTAGACTTTGTAGGATGATTCTCCTGCTAGGCAAGGATAAGAAGTGCAGAATCAAGCAGTCTGATGATTCACAGAGAGATGAATAAGTATTTTCTAAACATTAATAACCCTTTTTTTTCCCTGAATTGGAACACAGTGAATACAATTGTATGTGTAAAGCTCTAAACCTCTACTTCTGCAATGAATAACTTGCAAACATTGGCCTTTAAGTAGTCTACAGGCTACGTGCTTAAGCTGAAGTAGAATTGAGATTTTCTGGTGTTTTTTTTTTACCCTCTATTCTTTCTATTTCTTCCCTCTATTCAATCCTGCCCATAGCCCTGACACAGGTTGAATGCAAGAGCTTCATTGGACGTACTTGAAATACTTTATAATCAACTCATCAAGCACACATTCTAACATCTTCATGAGCTTTTGAATGCTTTTTGCTTAAAGCAAACACAAGGAAATACGTGGCAGGAAGGTCAAGGGTAGTAGGTCTGGGATAAACACTGTAAAACAAGTGACAAGTGAAACTTAAAGTTTACTGTGCAGAACTCATTGTTAAGCTGTAAAGGTGTCATTATCTGTTTAGCTTTTCAAAGCCATTCAATAAAATAAACAGAAATAAATTGCATTCAAAACAGGGTCAAAATGCAAGAAATAAGAAATATTAATGGGATCCAGAGAGTTGCTAATGGACACTTCAGTCCAGTACTTCTGAGCCCACCACTATGGTTTTCTGCACTCAGAAAAGCTTGTGTTGCCTAGAGATTATGTTTTAAATAATCCCAGTGCCCAAAGGCCTTTACAATTTTGAATGCATCCTCTGCCCCTTCCCTCTGGGACTGAAATACCAAGCATTGCTAACCATTCCATAAAAGAGAGTTATTGTGTGTATCTCATCAGAAACCTATTTAGATAAGAAAATAGTTCCAGAACTACAGAAGAATTGCCTACAAAGACATATGTGTGTGTGTATATATATATATATATATATATATATATATGGCGCAGAAAGCAAATTTCATCCTGGGTCACATCCAAAGCCAGGTGTGGGCAGCAGGGCCAGGAAGGGGATTCTGCCCCCCTGCCCTGGCCTGCTGACAGCTCACCTGCAGGGCTGCATCCAGCTCTGGGGTCCCAGCACAGGAAGGACATGGACCTGTCGGAGTAAGTCCAGAGAACGGACATGGACATGCTCAGAGAGATGGAAATGAAAGGCTGAAATAATTGGAATTGCTGATTCTGGAGAAGAGAAGGCTTTGGGGTGACATAACTGCAGCCTTACAGGACCTGAAAGGAGCCTACAAGAAAAACGAAGAGGGACGTTTTACAAATGGCAGGAGGAGGGTGGAATGGATTCAAGCTGCAAGTGGGTAGGCTTAGATTAGATATAAGAAAAAAATCTTTACTGTGAGGCTGCTGAGACACCGGCACAGGTTGCCCAGAGAAGTTGTGCATGCATCATCCCTGGAGTGTTCAGGATTGGGTGGAATGGGGCTTTGATCAACCTGATCCAGTGGGAGCTGCCCCTGCCCATGGCTGGGTGTTGGAACTGGATGATATTTAAGATCTATTGCAACCCAAGCCCTTCTATGAGTCTATGTTATCATCCTGTGCCTTTATACTGTGCACTGCGTGGCCTTACAATAATTATAACACACACATACAAAAAAAGTGATTGAAGTACCCCTCTTTTCTGTCTTTAACAGTTTTGACTCCAGTATTGTGCAGTGCAAATTATAAAGGGTCTGAGTAAATAAATTTAAGAAGCCAAAGTATTAGTTTTCAAAGGCATACTGGAACGAAGCTCTGAGTATTTGATAGGAAACCAGAGAAATGGAAATGCTACACATAAGTATTCTTTAAATAGCACAACTTAATGTGGAATGTGAAATCAGGAGTCTGAGATTGTACTGTGAACATTTTTCTTAAAAGACAAAACATTGATACTATAAAATCTGAATAAATATAAACTCTGGTGGAAGAAATAGACTCTGCGCAATGAGACATAATAGTTGCATAACCTCTAAAAGGTTATGCAACTAAACATTGTTTAGTGATGCAACCTTGGTATGCTGGAATTCAATGGCAAAATGAGTCAACAATGTGATTTAGGAGGGACTCTCCTGGTTCCCTCCTCACACAAATCAAATCTGGAGGTAGAATAATGTCTTATGATAGCAAGGCAGTACTTGCTGAATGTGTTGTGTGGCAGCTTGCAATATACCTTCGTCTGAAATCACATTTATAAAAGAAATGTTCCATTCAGAACCATTATTTACCCCATTTACTGACACCCAATCTATAATTCTTGAACCACATGTAAGACATTGTGCTATGCAGAGAGCAGTGAAAAATGGCAGTGACAGAGAACGTTTTTGTGTCTCCAGTAATCCCACAGTGCAGGGACAGGCCTTTGGATTTAGCCTTTTAGAGGGTCTTTGCAAACTAGGGGCAGACTAGGATAACCCAAATCTGCATATGAAATTATGTAACACTATTGACGCTGCCTTGACTGGATTGCTCATTCTCACTTTTCATTTAATTCAAATCCTCCCACTTCTGGAATTATCTGCCACTGCCATTCAGACTCATCTGCAGACAGAATGAGCAATCCTCTGCTCCACTGCCACCCTATATTTGTGCCTGGTGCCATTTGCATGTTCTTTTAATGGAGATAATTCCATTAAAAGTCTAATTGTAAGATGCAGAACCATGCTGACAAAGAAATGTAGTTTTCCCGGGAGGTGTGGCTGTGAAAGCTGTTACAAAGGATCACTATTCATGCTTTCTGAAAAATTTTGTCTCCAGCATGTCTCCATGACTGTAATTAATGGGGAAAGAGTCATTTGAGGGGGCAGCACTTTCCCACTGCAAGGCATGGGAATCCCTAAAAGGAGACAGGAGCCAGGGAAGATATCCTCCTCTGACCTCCATCTTCCCACAGGACACTTTGATGTGTCTCGACCATTCTTTCAGCATGGGACTCATCAAAAACTTTTTCTAATGAGTCTGGTAGATGGTTTCAAGCAACATGAATCTTATGCCCAGACTTATGTCTAAATAAGGCTTTTCATGGTACCTCAGTCAAACAATCCTTCCTGCTCTTCCCATGGGCAGGAATTTCACTGTGACCTTTCTGTGATGCCCCATTGCATTTCCCACTAAAGCCTCCCTATTTTGGAACCAACTCTGCTGGATCTAGCAGTTATCAGATGTCACCATAGAAGAAAAAAAAATTAATTGCATAGATGTTTAGATGTTTTGTCTTGTTTCTGGGTTTTCCTAGTCACTGATTTTTTTCCTGCCTGGTTCAAACCACAGTGAGGTGGTGGAAGCTTCAGAAAATTCCTTCTAAAGTCAAGAGCTGTTCACTCAAGTGAAGTGCAGGAAGATTAAATATGTCTGTGAGCTGGAACAAGAGCTCAAGTTTCTTAACCCCTTCAAATGTTCCATTCAGTTGTTTGTATTGCCTTCTCTGGTTAATTTTTAATGTTTCAAATCTGTAATTTACGCACTCAGACCAAAACTTGTAATTTACTCTGTTTCTCTAATGTAGTTTAAATTGTACTTTTATTATTAAACTGTTAAAAAATGCCTTTGGACAATCTGGAGAGTTGGTGACATTTCATAGTTAAAATTATTATATTTAGATTATTTTTTTTTATCCCAAAGTCTGTTGGTGTGGGAATAGCAGCTTCAAATGATTGTTAGTTATTGAGAACAACATTTGGATTATTACCTTTCCAGAAAAGTGCTCACATCTCTGCTGAGAAATTGCCTTAATTTGCTTTTATGACTAAAACTTAATGATGTATTAATACAAAATATAATTATTTTTTATAATAATTTAAAAATGTATCAGATAACCAAAGCAGCATTCTGTCTACTAAGCTCATTTGGACGTTTGGTCTCCCTGGTAAAAATGTCAAAAATAATGTCTGCCAGTTATTGCCAGGGCTGATGATGACCTCTGACCATGGTGGCCCAAAGTAGTCTCTGCCTTGGTTTCCCAGCCACTAAATATGATGGGGAACACAGATCCCTGTAGGCTGTGACCCTTCTTCTTGTTTCATCTTTTAAAGCTCAAATTCTGCAGCGCATACAAGCACAACTTTATCATTGTGACAGCACTGCTGTCAGTGGAGCTGCTCCAAGAATAAGGTCAGCAAGAGCATTCCTACAAGGCCATGGATTGAAAAATATTTGGGGTAAGATTTATTTTCCAGTTAAGAACCTGAATGCTGCCCAGCACAATAGATTCTTCTATTTGTTTGTGGCTTCCTCAGTAAAAAAGTTTGTTACGATAGTAATAAAGTGAGAAGTTCTATCTATCCTTTATCATTTTACAGCACTATCATATTTCACATCTGCTACTGTGTTTGACTTTTATTCCCAGCCCTGTTAATATGCGACATAGCCAGAGAACTGCAGACTCAGAAGATTGATTGAACATTTCTAATAAATATTAAGCTCTAGTGTTATGCACTTGCACATCAAGAGAAAAGGACAAACACCTGCTTTGCAGACATCTGAATTTCCAACGTGTCAGATGAAACACACTGGTTTCAATCAAAAGCAAATCTACTTAAATGGATTGATGTTCTTCAGACAGGCAAAAAATAAGCATGAAATGCCACAGACTTTTTCTCTGGTTTTATTTCAGTTTCTTTTCACAAGACAAGACAATACAGTTACCAGATATTGGTCATTGAACAGCCTTTCATGAATTATTTAGGGGAAAGCTCAGCTGCTTTAGATGGCAAAAGAGTGCAATGTAAGGTGAGTATTATCCATTATTTTCACTTGAAATGAGATTTATTTTAGCCCAGTTTCCTGTTTACAGGGAAATGAGGCCAGTGGGTGACTTCTCACTCCTATGACTGAGGCCTTGAGAGCTGCCTTAATAAATCCATTGCCAACTCCCAGCTGGCTATTGATCCCATCAAGCTCAATGAACAGAAATAAGAAGTTCCTAATTTGTTGTGACTTTGCATGGATGTGTTTATTTATAAAAGGAGGGAGCTGTGGCAGTGTGCTTTCCATTCAGCACTGGTACAACTTTGTGTTGGCAAGGACTGGGGACAGAAGGGTGGCCCATGCCAGGCATCTTGCAGGAGATGAGATGATAGTGATATTTGTGATTATTGCTTATCAGCAGAGTGCCTGTGCTCCCTCTCCTTTGTGCCTTTGCTTTCTCTAGCTAATATTCTAAACATAACTTTTTAAATATTGTTGAGAAGTTAAAGCAAGGGAAAAAGTTTTGCCCTAGTTCTGCACAAGGCGGCTCACGCTCAGCTCACAAGTCCAGCAAGACAACTTCTCTGCCCTTCCTTCCACTTATTTTCTCCAAAAATAGTTACTCAGCCCTGTGAGTTGAAACTAGAAGCAGTTTACATTCATGATTAAATAACCCAATTAGCTCCAGGGTTTAATCACCAAGTCTTCTAGTTCATAGGGCAATTGGAATATATTCTTAGAATTCTATATATAGTTTTTTTGCGGGCAATGAAAAGAAGGCAGCTGGTGAAGAGTTTCTGCCTTCAGTCTATTCCCACTATCACTGTTTCATTTCTTTTCAACAGCTTCAAGCCCTTCATTGCCAGGAATTTTTCTGGTTCCTTACTCTTAGTTCAGCATGAAGGATGTTTTGTCAGAAATGGGAGTATGAAATAGAGGAGTAATTCTCCATTCACTGAACAAGGGACTGTCAGGTCTCTGTGGTTCATTGGCTCCCTGTGTGAATAAGCAGCTACAGACTCAACTCTAGAAAAAATACTTTTTGCTTCTTGTAGCCACCAAGCCCAAGGATCTTCCTCAGACCTTTTGCTTTCAGATATAGTGATAAACTATTCCCTGCTGTCTTGTTTGGAAAAGTTTTTGAGCAGAGGTTTGATAGTGAGATTTGCATCTGCAGCAGTCTCTGGTAGTGCCAGCTCCTTAATTCTGTATTTCAGAGCATGCAAATCTTACCATGCAAACAATTGATAAAATTATAATAAAATTGTGTGAGGTCTAAAATAGGAATACTCAATGCATTAAGAGAATAAAAAGTAAATTAACACAGAGATTCAGTAGTTACATTGAAAATCTCACAGAAATGCCTGCCAAATCAGGTAATACATCAAAATTTACTTTTAATGAAATTACTGTCACAAAGTTTCTTATTTGCACAGTGCTTTAGAAAAGCTACTAGTTGTTTCTCAGTCAGTTGTTTTTATAGTTACCAACAATTGTAATTTTTTTTTCCTTTGGAGGCTCTGATGCCTTGTGTTCTTTCTCCAATAACTACATGCGGCTGGAAAAAGAAATTGCTATCTGAGAGACTGAAATTTCAAAACTCTATGTTGCCTTAAATTGGGATGAAAATCTCAGAATAACTTGCAAACAAAACGTGCAGACATCTTTTCTTTCTACCATGCAGAGCATCTCATTTCAATGAGTTCAGAGCTGCTAAACTGATATTCTTATTCTGTTATTTCATCAAAATAAAGGAAGGACAAAAGATGTTTGGACTTTTTGCAATGAACATGTCAGCATTCTGATAGTAAGACAATAATATCTATCTGATATTATAAATATTACAAAGAATTTGAATGAAAAATAGCATTTATCTGCAGGATATTTTTATTCCGAATTGTCAGCATTTTCCAACAGGTCACTTTAGAAATTTTTCATCTCACTTAATGCAGAATTTTTGTGCTGTTATTATTATGTAGACACTATCCTTTCTTTGCAGGCAGCAGTATCTGCAGAACTTTGAATTTAGAGGACAGGACTGTGCATCATGGTAGGAAGAAGGAAAGAAAGCAGAAGAGGATGGAAAAGGAAAAAAACCCCATGCATATTTAGGTACAAGTCATCAGAAGCAGATTGTTGTGAAACTTCTTGTTTGAGAGATGGATGTGGAGATGCACCTTTTACTCTTCCCACCTGAATGATTCTTCCTCTCTCCTGCCAAGCAGGGTCATAACAGCTACATGGGAGGCAAACAGGATCTCTATGTCCACAAACTTCATAAAATCCCAGTAGCATTCTCCCCATCCTCCCATAAAAACTTTCCTTTGCACTGATATGATTGGTGGTACCAGGATCTTTTAGGTGTTTATTTATATCTTCATTATGATTCAAATCATGTTGTCAGTGCTGTCTTTACACATTCCAAGCTCCTTCAGTGTCCTTCTGCAAGGGAATCCTGAAGAAGCAGAAAAGCACTTGAACCCAGAATCCAGTTATCTCTGCTACCTGCAAGGAATGACCCAAACTTACGGGGTAAATTCCTTTTCATTTCCTGTGCTCGGAGTCCCTGGGTCTCAAGTTTTTTGTTATTTATTATAACAACACAGACCAAATGGAAAATACCAACTTGTTTTTTCTTCCTGGAAGGTGAATAACTGCAGAGAGAGGTATGTATGAATCCAAGTAATGCTTTAAAATAACTAAGATCTTTCCACATTAAATATGTATCAGGTAACTTAAAGGATACTAATGCTGTAGGACTTTATGAATTTCATTCACACTTGTGTTTTTGTATTTTTAGGCTATTCAAATCAAGATACACCAGGAAGTGCAAATAAAATCTTGTTAGAAAGGCAACCACACACTGAAGAAGCATATGATTATTTTGGTTTTTTTTTTTTGGTGGTAAGATGCTGTATTTACCATATTCAGGATCAGAATAAACTCCTGATGGTTTTACAAAAACACTTCCTACATTGCTCTCAGCCCCTCCTAAAGAGAGGCATCACTCGATCACTGCACTCCTGATCGCAATTCCACAGAGATCCACACTGACATGATGGAGCACTACGAGTGCAGCAGATCACGAGTTAGGGATAGGATGGGGGAATGCATTCTCACTGCTTGGCCAGAAGTGTAGATGTTTAAAAGGGAAGCATTTTCCCACCTGTACTGTCAAGTGCCTTGAAGCCCTTGTTGAGGCACAAGCTGTGTTTCCCTCCCACCAGTGTGGATCTGGCTGGGAGAGCAAAGCTCACTGATTGATGGCCCAAGCTGCTAAAGCCAGCTGCCCTCCTGAACACTGGCAAAAATTGCATTCCATGAAAGCTTCTCTCAGCTTCTGCGGAAGCCCCTGGTCTGCAAGACTTGTATCCTTTCTGAATTAGGATTTTCAAAATCTGACCTCTAACCCTTTCTGTGTCATGATGTAAGTTCTCATATGATTTCCATTTTAATAAGTTCAATTGTGCTACATGCCAGCTAGATTATAAATGCTGTGCATACCTTCCCTCTCTCTTGTTTTTTCCCTTTTCATCCTCATAGAGCTGTGTTTTGAAGTAAATACCATCTTTTGGAGTATCTTTGCACTGTCCTGAACAGTATAGCTCTTGCTTATATGACAAGGCAGGTGTTAAACAGTAGGCACTGATAATTATGTTATCACTATTGCCAGTTAATTAACTTTAGCTGTGGTTTTCAAGAACAATGATGTCAAGGATGACAAGAGATTGACAAGGAGGTAAGCCTCAAATACATTTAGGAGGAGGGCAGAGAAGAGAAAAGCAGTCTGAAGGACCCTTGCTTCCTCTTCACTCTGCAGAAGCCAAATTGGTAAAGGTAGGACTCCAGTGGGAAGTTACCTTTCATCCTTTTTACTGTGCTGCAAGAATATTTGCAGTTCCAGATAAGAACAAAAATATGTCATACACTAGGAAATTCTAGAAATTATTCATGTTTTCATATCCTTTAATGAATAGCTGTTGCACATTTGTATTTAGGGTCAGGGGGGACATTGACAACTGATATTTTTTCCAGCTGTGCCCAAGCTATTCACAGAAAGTCATGCAGATGCAAATTTAAATGCTCATTAATCACATCTGGAAAAGATGCTCCCCATCATGCATAAATGCTACTAGAACCAGGTAGCAAGTTACTGTCAGACACTAAAGAAATTCTAGTACCAAAATCGTATTTGTCACTTTTACTTTTTCTAACTTATTTGCATTGCAAACATTCCCTCTTCAATTGCTGAGCCTTTTCACTTTGTCTGTACAACTTAAAAACAACTGAACATACAAAGAGAGGTAAATTCCTACAGGGGGGCTGAAATTTGTGATAGCCTGTCTTCTCAGTGGTTTCTAAATTGTCATAAAGAGAAGAATTTATTGTTGGAAATGCTGAAAGAGTAAGAAAGTATAAATCTTTCTTTTCTAAGCAGCTGTTAGCTGTCCAGCCAAATGTAAGTTATATATGGACCTGATTTGTGAGTACAATAAATAACTGGATCAAGGAAGCTGGAAGCACGTACAGGTTTAAAACATATTTGTGATGTGTCAGTCCTGATTTCTGACAATTATCATAAAAGAGATTTTTGTCTTTATTAATTTAGCTTTGTGTAAAGCATTTTAATCTAAAAAGAGCTAGGAGTGAGTGAGAAATGAGTACCAATGCTTGTTCTGAAGGAAGAAATTATTTGGTTTTTGGAAAAAAATTTGGTATTTTGCATGTCATTCTGATGTCTTCTATATCACTACCATCATCTTTTTTATAACTTTGCCCAAGCTTTCATTTATCTCAGTGGCAATGTACATTAGTTTGTCTTCCTATAAATAATTTCTAAACAAACCAGGGCTTTGCATTCTCACAGGCACCAGAGGAAACTAGAAAGTTATAAAAGAAGAAAAGACAACAATCCCTCCTCCAACACTGCTCCTGGCTTTTCAAGGCAGTGACCATTATCCTGACATCAATTTTTCAGGATTAATTAAATTGATAGATCAGTCAAAGGCTTTCAGTGTGTATTGGATCAAAATTCTCAGCTCATGCGTGAAACAAGTGATACAACACTCTAATTCAGAATGCACTAAAAGCAAAAGGGGGAACAAGTCAAACCACTGCACAGTCAGGTGTCAAACCTTTGACCCTGCTGAGAGACCTGTATCCCAAATCAAAAGTGTGTTCAAAAATTGTTTTGCATTCTAGGAAGGTTGTAGGTGAGCAAGTGAAACCATTCATCCCTGGCATCCTTTGGTCTAGGGCACAACCTCTCCCCCTGCCTTGGAGTAACTGATGTGTTTCCCTATTTGCAGATCTAGAACAGCTCCAGAGATAAAATGCTGCTCATGGAGTGCTGGCATACATTCAGGTCAGCAATTTGTCTAAGGTATGAAAAGGAAGCATGGTATCCATCCATACCTGAAATGTGTCCCTCATGCAGCAGTTTTCAGTAGTGGGATGTGTGTGAAGTGAGGCAGATGATTCCTTTGCAACTTCCTGTGTATGCTAAGGACCATGACAAATGCATTTCCATTGACCCCACAGTGTCAGCTTTTTATTTTATATTTTAGTGGATTGCAATCACACCCCTTGATGGTACCAAACACACATCTGGGCTTAAACATATGGAGATTTGGTGAGCAATGCATTGGGCAAGATCCTACTGCCACGAGCAGTTCTGCCAAGAGTCTGCAAAGGTGCATCATGAGCTGACTCCTTACAAACACTGGTGCCAGCACCAACCCCATGAGCAGTGTAGGGCACCTCCTTCTTGAGTTTGGCTCATCCCCCAGCCCCAGCTGTGTTTACCAGAGGTGACATCTGAACACTCATATTCCACAGAGGTTTCAAAAGAAATACAGCGGCACTTCATCATCCTCTAAAAGTCTGTGGGATTAATTGATGGATTTTTTGTTGCTAACAAAGGAATCTCCAGTCAGGCATTGTGTGGTACCATGCCCATAAAACATTAAAATCTTTCCCCTGAGTTGAAATGTCTTGTTGTGATCTCATACTTCAAAGGAATATCATTTATCTTTCAGTTAAGCTTAACTGATGAAAATTCTTCCTCCTGGCTTTAAATATATAGGCTTCACTTGAAGCCACTTCTTTTTTCCCCCCTTAATTCCATATAATAGGTTGTCTAATCAAATTACTAGTTGTGTTTATTTTAGTCAACATAACCTAGTATCTTGATCTCTGGGGGCAGGCATGTTGATTTTAAATGAATTGGTTGATTTTCTGGCAGTTTATGAACTGTTTGTCCTGAATATATCAATTATCATCATCATGTAATCAAATCTGCCAATTATGTGACATTGTGTTAGTTTATTGAGCAAATGCAAAGAAAAGGCTGTGACCAAAACTGCTGGGTCCATACTACTTCTGTGATCTGGGAAGAACAATCAAGTTGTTATTAATTCAGAAATTTTATTGTTAATTTTAATTACCTTCTTCTCCTTCTGTCATGAAAGCTGTGTCTTCTATTCTCCTCCCTACCTCCAGTCACAAAGCTAGGCTGTGATTGCTTCTAATTATTTTATAGGACAGAAACCTTTCTGTAAACAACTATGAGAAACACACTTCTGTGACAAGATGATACCAAACTAGACAGAGTAATATCAACAAAAAGGTCTGTCAGCTGTGACAACTTCATGACAGACTTATCTCCCATCCAAAATGTTTTTCTCCCTGTCATGGGTACTGATGAAATATGCTTCCTGGGATGATTCGTCCCCCCAAAAAACAATCACCTCACCAAAATCCTGAATGCTTTTTTTGCAAAAAGGAATGGGACATAAAAGATCTGAGATTTTTAATACATCCCTGGCCATACCTTTTAATGAGATTTAAGAGAAGGAACAGTTTACACTGGCATATTTTGTTTTCTTTAAAATTTAACAAACTCAGAAACCTGAACAAAAGGCATTTGGGAACTCCAAAGGTGGACCATGAGTACTTTACTTCCAAAGTACTCATAGTTAGACTGAAGATGCTGGCTGCTCCCAGCTGTCAGACCAAGATGTTGAGGGCCATGAAGAAGGAAAGTGGGGCTGAAGGTGTGTTACAAATCACACCACCACTGAAAATTTTGAGAAGTCCTCTTCACTAGAACAGTGTCTTCTGTCCTCCTCAACAAGTGTTTTCTGCAGCCAGTCTGAAAGCCACATACAACACATACAGCTCTATTATTTACAGTACACCTGTACAGACACAGTGCCCTTCTCCCTCGCTTCTCTTTCTTTGTCTCTTCAGGAATGAGACTCCCAGTTCCACGACACCTGAAGAAGGATGCCACTGTGTTAGGAGAGAAGCACACCAGCACATGGACTGTGAATGAGCACCACTTGTCTTCTGGGCTTCAGACGACTTCTCTGAGTTTGGGTTTTAGGCTGACAAAAACTTAGCAGACTCATGAATGCCATTAAGCTACTTCCTAGCCTCAGTTCCATAGCAGCATGGCTTGGACCACCTGCCTCTCTGCACACACACACCACAGATCAACAGCAGTGGAGATAAGCAAGATATTTTGGTCTAGTCACCTTCTGCTGTAGTAAAATCAGCTCCTTTCCATGCTTGTGAAACACCCTTGTGAATAAATTGATATGTAAATATGTTTACATTTGAATATATTTTTCCTAGTGCAGAAGGCATTAGAGAAACTAAGCATTGTTAGTTGTGCACCAGCAAAGCTGGACTGATGTTGGTGTGCAATTATGGGAAAATACAATCAGTTTTAAAACCGTGTGGAGCTTATTCAAAGTCACAAATGAAAGGGTGTGTTTGATCTTTCTGCCCTAAAGAAGTAAAGCTTTTTTTCCACCCCATCTAGGCTGCTTATCATATGGGAGGATCAGTCAGAGGGAGCTGGCTGGGGAATCCTCTTTCAGAGGAGCTGCTGAGCAGTGTCAAGGTAGCTCTGATACCCATGGTGTTGGCTGGTGCCCAACATGGAGATGTTGGTGCTCCCAGGGCTTCTCCCAGGAGAGGCAGAGCTCTTTGCCTGCAAGATGTTGCAAACTTTCTTTGTTCCTGAGGAATGCATGAACGTGCTTGGGTTTCTCTCCCTTGATTGTGCACCTTGGCTTCCCTGCAGCCTCTGGCAGCAAAGTTGGTGGAAAGACAGACAGCTAAGTAGACCAAGTCCACTTGCTTTGTCAGGAAGTCAAGTAAAAAAAGATTTCTTTAGTACTGTGTTGATCTTAGTGACCTCTACTGAGCTCCTGTCCTTTCCTGAGACAGAGAATTAGTCTCCCTTCTATTCTTGGTTTGAAGTGATAAGCTTGTTCCTTTGCCATGGGAATGGACAATGGATGAAAATCAATTCTCATTTAAGAAGCTACAGCAGTTTGCCTTTTCCTGCTGCCTGTATTGATTCCCTGAGCTCTCAGGGACACTATCAATCCTGCTGCAGTCCAGATTTACTTGAAGAGGAACTGTGATGATGGGTGCAGTTCCTGAGAAAAGTCCCTTCCATCTCCTCCTTGCTGTTCTGAGAGACAAACCAAGGCCATTTATCCCATCCGTGGTGGTGTGGATTCTCTGGAGCAGTTTACAGCCCAGGGCCATGATTGTCACTGCAATGAAAATTGCAGTGCTTGTCACTGCAGGCCTTTTTGCTGCAGCTCTTGTTTAGGTGGAGCAGAAAAAGAAAAGTTATCACATTTCTGTTTCTTCTTCTTTGAGGAAGAAACAGAAATGTGATAACTTTTTCTGAAGGCATTTTTGAAGGTATTTTCCTGATGGTCCCTTGACTCTCAATTACCTTAAGATAGTCAACAGGTCTGTAGCATCCTGTCTAAACAGTGCTCATGTGTCTGCCCCATCTCATAATATATTTTTTATTTACATAAGGCACTGGATATAAGCTGTCTCACAGTAAACACCCCACCAGAAATGATACCTAAAATGTTAATATTCAAAATTATGCTACTGTAAATAACTATGTGGGGTGAGGAGATAGTGGAAAGTTAGGTGCCCATGACTTCAAACTCTTATGCTCTTATAGATCACTAGGTAATTGTTCCCACCCTTTTCTCCCAAACAGGAAACCCAAGCCCAAGGAGCTCTTGTGCAGCAGGTTAGTTATGACCTGGCTTTTATTGACAGTGGCAAAGTGGAGTGGCACAAAATAAATTTTCTTACTAGGCTGTGTCAAGCACCATCTTTAAAATAATCTTTTTATACACATGAAATAATGTACCTCATTAGTTTCTTCCACACCTTTATTCTCATTAGAGAAAAATACTCCACAAACCAATGGGAAAGTTATATCAAGTGCCTGAAGCATCTACAATCTGCCATGCAGGGTTTCTTTTTAGAAAAAGCTGTAAGCAGTCACCCATTGCATACATTTCAACATTCACTCCCAGATTTGAAAACTCAAACTCAATCTGCTGTGTCTTTGCAAGGAGAATTTCCTACTCATTTTCCCTGGGATTCATGGATCAAAAACTGATATTGGCAAGATGTATGAGCGTGGTACCAAAAGCTCAATACACCCCTGCTCTGTGCTGGCAATGAAAAACATTTTCTGTGGATAATCACCTGAGGAGATTTCTCTGCCCTTTCTGGAGAATTTTCTCCACACTTTCTATTTCCTCTTAGACTTGCAAATGCTCCTGTTCTGCATGGATGGATCTATGCTGGGTTGTGCTGGTCACTTTCAGTTGTTACCGTGTCTGACTGAGTTGAACTCTTTTGGGTACATTGGATCTGATATTTTTTCCTGGAGGCCAAAAATCCTGCCAACAGTGCCAGGTGATTATAAATCCCAAACTGCTATTGCTGGATACAGGAGAATCTTGAGATTGAAGGAGTTCTCACTGCTTGAACATAAGAGTTAAGCCTTAAAACTAAGTTGCATCTTAGCTTTTTTGAAGGTAGGTGCTAGGCTGCTGTAAAATAATTATTAGTCCTTGTAGAATAAGCCCAAGTGTATAAGGTTCATGAGGCAGATATTTGTAATTAGTTCTGGGGTTTTTTTTTTAGTGCAGTTGAAACACGTTAATTATTTAATGAGTTTTGAAGTGCTGAAATGTGTTTCCTTCTCAATGAAAAATTTATGCCATGAGGCAATGAACAGTTTGTCTCTGCCTAGTCAATAAATGTTTTTTTAGACATATGAAAATAATGTTTATCCATAGGGGAGGACTGAGGATCCTCAATGTGCATGAGAGGAAGCCTTTCAGTTTCTCTTACTTGAAATTTGTAAAAATATACTTGAAAATCACTAAAATGAAGTTAGTACTGAGAGTCAAGGAATGTGCTAAGGAACTCAGAGTGCATTTTGGGAGACAGTTTTTAAGGATTTCTTTCTTGCATTTACATCTGTTGCATATGCAGAGCCATGCAGAAATAAGTTTAAATGTTCTGGGAAGCAACAGTGATAAACAAAGTATTCAGTGAGGCTCTACAATGAACAAATAAAGGGAGGTTTTTCTGTCACTAGAAAAATAAAACCTTCCGGCATTTTCTGCTCTTTGAAGTTACTCAAACAAAATATGCATCAAAGATGTTGGATTTTTGATTTTTTGGCACCAGGAAGTTCAAAATCCTCATCTGACCATCAATACTCCTTGCAGAGTATTGTGGTCTGTCTGTAGTGTTTTGAGAAGTGTTTAACTCTTCATATCCTTTGCAGAATGTTTTGGTATGAGCTTATGGCAAGGACACTTGATAGTCCCTATCTTTACAACACAGTGAACATACATTTTATGACTAATTTTGGAGCATACACACACTGAGCTGTTGTTCAGTAGCCCTGATTCTATATAGAAATTCTGACCAATTTTCCACCCTTACTGAAACCAGTGAACCAGTTGTCATTTTACTTTCTGATTGAAGTTTATTAACATAAAACTGTTACCGGCAACACCTGTAAAGCAAAAATGAAAATACAAGGTTCAGTTGCTAAAAGCTAAAATTGTTTATCTGTCAATTTGTTATATGTATTCTTTGGTAAGTAGATAACACAGCTGATTTGGGTAACCAGTCCAGTTATTTTGAAAAGTTTGTGGAGGAATTTACAATTTTAAAAGATGATGTGTGTGCATATACATACATACATACATACATATATATATATATATATATATAAAAAACAGCAGTAAATGTAACAGATGAAGGATTCCAGCATCCCATATGGCTAAAAGAGAAGGGAGCTGGGGAAAGTCTGTGCAGAGAACTGACAAACAGCGTGTGAGTGAGCAGGATGAAGACAGAGACAGTTGTCTCCATCACTGTGGATGCACAAAGTACAGAAAAGGGAACAGACACCACATAGACCTTCTCCCTCTGTGTTCCCACCACTGTAGAATTAGAAAGTGAGGTGTGACATACAGGTGCAAATGCCACTCTGTGTGATGGTTTTTTCCACAGGAGATGTAAGGCTGCCTCCATCTAAGCTAAACTTACAGTTTAGAAACAGAACATGACGTCTCCCCATGTGGAGAGAACAAATCAGTCACTTGGGCTCAGTTTATTCTTAAAGGTCCTGACACAGGGATGACAAAACCTCCCCCTATTCCCACTCCTAGCCCACTGCCCTAGCAACATTGTCAGTGAGATACGAGCTGAGGCAAAACTCCTGAAAATCATACTTTAGCCAAGACAAGTGGAACTGCAAAAATTTCCAGTTTTGCAAAGTAGAGTCCAACAACTTAATTGTGTTGAGAGAATAAGCAGCAACAGCAAAACAGATAGAAGTAAGTCTTTATTAGCCAAATAAAAATCCCAATGAGAACTGCAATACCGTCACAGAATTTTGCATCTCTAATTATTATGTAAGCATACCTTAAAAGTCAACAATGTTGTACTTTTCCTTTTTGTAGAGCGGTACTTATGTTCTGGTGGAAAAAATATTCTGGTTTGTTTTGCAGTAAATTCATTCTGGACAATGATAAGTCTACTTAGTATAAATTGGATATTGTTTGGAAAATGCTATTTTTATTGAAAATTACTGAAGTGATGAAAGAAAACTCTCCTATTCCTTGTCTGATCAACGCCCAAATGAGGGTCAGAAAAGAAATTCCTACTCCTATAAGCTGCAACTATAAAATATATGGTATACACCTTGGTTTTCATACTTTATTCAGTTTTTAAGGATCATTTCCTACATGTATAGTATTTCATTCTGACTAGAATGTCATTGAAAAGTGTGAATTATTTAATGAGTTTTGAAGAGCTTAACTGCCATTTCTTTAAAAAACCTAAAATCCTTAAATGCATCTAGGATGCTGCCAATTTATATTCACACAGCTCTTTGCTCACTCCCCCACAGTAGAATGCAGAAGGGAATCAGCAAAAGTGCAAAAACCCCTCCTGTGTTAAGATAAACAGTTTAGAAAGTAAAGGAAAAGCTGTGGATGCGAATAAAACAAAACAAGGAATTCATTCCCAGCTTCCCATGGGCAGGCAGGTGTCCCTGATCTCCAGGAAAGCAGGGTTCCCTACTGTGGGATGGCTATCTGGGAAGGCAAATGCCATCACTTCATCTTCTTCATTGCTTCATCTTCTCTGCTCTGATTGCTGAGCTCGAGGCCCTGTGGTCTGGAGTGTCCCTTAGGCCAGCCAGGGTCCCCTGTCCCAGCTGCATCCCAGCTCCTGGCTCACACCCATTCTGCCCCATGCTGGGCAGTGTGAGGAGCAGCAAAGGCCTTGGTGCTGTGTCACCAACCCCTGCCAAATAAAAAACAGTGTCACTTTGATAGCCTGGCCGGATTACAGCCAGCAGTGCCACCTCACTGCTCTCCTGTGCTTCCCAATCTTTCTGCATTTTATTACCTTGTCTGTGAACTGCAGAGGGAGGCGTCACATTTTTGTCTTTTTTTTGTCCAGTTTAGTAGTGCTGTAGTTCTTGAGAAGAATCCCTGCATGTTGCTTGGTATTATGGCACCTGATGAGGATTAAACAGGGCGAGGTGTGAAAGTGACTTCTCCTTTGCTTGCCTTGGTTTTGCACACTGTTTTCAGTTTCTTTTTGATCAGGCAGCAGACAGAGGTGCACCAACTGCTACCTGTTCTCCCATGTGTTTAGGAGCCCTTTTTCCTTCAGAGGAGTGCTGTGACTCTCACAGAAGAGGAGAAGGAAAAGCTTTTCACCAGGAATAGTCAACAGACAGATTTAGTCCTGAATGTGCTACAGTCAGAGCAGCCTCTCACCACGCTCCTCTGGGATTTCCATCACATGGCTCCCAAGGAAAGGTGACAACATAAGTACACCTAATGCTCTACTGGCTGCTTTACAACAGCACCTAAAGATCCAACATCTCTCTGACTGCCAGATAAAAGGAGACACTGTGTCCTTTTTAGCACTGTTTCACCAAAACACAGGTCAAGAAGGATCTGATCTGCTTTTGTCACATTCCACAAAGAGATTGCATTTAAAAAATGATTTTAATTATTTTTAAAATTTTTCCACCCACCTGAAGAATGGTTAACAGCTTGAAATAATGCAGGATCTTTGTGATATGAGTTCTGCTGTCTCACAGCAGAATATTCTCAAGGTAGGACTCCACAATATAAGTAGTTGAAATCCCCAGCTGCCTGTGCTAAAGACAAAAGAGTGGCCAATTTAATTAACTACAGCAGCAAGGAACATAATTCATTATCAATTTTACCAATATCAATATCCTGAATGTGAAAGAGGCAGGAACACAGATGTCTAACCAGGAAAGCAACACTGTAAAACTGATTGCTTTCCTTGCTCTCTTGCTCTTTAACTGATTGCAAGAAAAAAACAGCCAAAAAAAACCCAAACTAAAGAACTCCAATGAATTTGACTAGCATAGTAGGAAAATATGCCCAAAAGAAGTCATTAAGGAGCACTTCCCAGAATCCCTAAAATTGCTTTTTTTTCCACTTAACATATATTTTCCTTCTAACCTGATTTTGTCATGCAACAGTTGTGACAATGACAATGGTTAGTCACAGAAATGAAAAAAAGCAAGGAGTTCAAGAGGTCACATAGACTGTCCTCTTAAATCTAGGAGAAAATTAACTATATCTGGATTCACTAATATGTTTCCTAGAACCCATTTTAGAAACTCCTGTTACCAGATACTCCACCACATCTTTGCCTATCAGTCAACACTGTCAGGAGCAAGATTTTGCATGTATTTAGCATTATTTTTGTGCTCTAAATTAAGATAATTACTATTTACTTTGCCTTTGAAAATCAGAGCTGATTAGGGAGTCACATTTTGATTCTGCAAGGAATTCCAGCTTCCAAATGCTATTGTTATCCCAAATGAGAGAAAGAAGCCAAAATGATATTTTTTTCCTCAAAGTTAAAATGTCATATCTTGGATTAGGATGACCAAAATGTTTTCAAGTCTGTCAAACCATTTGTCTAATTATCCTTTCATACATTCATCTGCATGAAATCATTCAAAGAAAAGATTTTAGCATTATCAGAATGGTACATGACAGCTGAAATTATGTGCTTTGTCACCTGCTGAAATTGCTACTGAATCTTTTACATGCCTGTGACTTGTTTATTTTATTTTCAAATAAATTACATTCTTTGTTGGAATTATTCTAACTCTTTGCTAGATTTCAGTGAATAGCTGGCTTGGTAATTTTTTTTTTTACAAGGGCAGTGACTGTAGGTAATAGATCTTTTTAAAAGAGAAGCTCTCCTGTTATTTACAATCAAAATCTGCGTTAAAATTTTACATGCAAACCAACACAGATTAGTATTTTATCAAATTTTACTGAAATTAATTTACTAATAGCAGCAATATCCAAAACCTTAGTTTCAGAATAAATCAAGACTTCTGAGCAAGAAACTGCTAGAGCTGAGAGGATGTGCACCAGAGACCTGTAACAGCACTGGAGTCATTGATGCATTCTTCACTGGAATTAAGCTGGAATTAAGCACAGGCAGGGAGTGGAGGGGAAGCAGCAGATCTGCTTTCTTCCCTTTGAATCCTGAGCTCCCTGCACTGCGTGAGTGTGCCTATCATTGCACACAGTGCATCATTACTAGTGGGAGCTAGGCATAGCCCCAGGAATGTGTGTGGAGGTCAGGAGAAACCCCTGGAAATTAAACCTGTGGGAAAGTCAAAATTCTTTCTAGTTCAGTGCAGCAAAGCAACTTGCAGCGAGTGAGACAATAAACAATAACCCCACCCTCAGGCTGGGTTTTCCATGATAAAGTTATGTTGATTTAACAGGCTCTGATCTTGGAAACTTCAACCTTGGAGTGGACTCCTGCATTCCCAACCAACCCACATTGGTAGGTCAAGATTGCTGCTTTTCTTTTACTGAACAGGACACTTGATGTAGAAGCAGACAGAATTAATGCCCCGTTGCTCTGCTGCTCTTTGCTGAACCTGCATTTCCCACTCAGCCTGATCTAAAGCTGATTTATTGCCACCCGAGCTGACAACAGCATATTAGTCACTGAAATAACAACAGCATAACAGGAAAGGAATGGAGCAACAGATGTTTATCCCAGATCAGGGTCCCAAACATCTGAGGAGACTAAACAGCTTCTTCTGTTCAAATTACAGATTTTGCATGAAGCCCCAAGGCAAAATACAAATGCCAGCCTGACAGCTTCGCAGCCCAGAAAGAAACATTGGTTCTCATGTGTTAAATCCAACCCTCTCTACATCTCACCCACATTTCCACAGACTTGTAGTGAAATCTTCCTCTGGAAATGCTGCAGTATACCATAACACGTCACTGTTGGTCAAAATTAAACACAGTACCACTGCTTCATATTTTGACCACAAACCCCAACATTATCTCTTCTTCTCAAGGTCAGGGAGATATTGTGACTACATCACATACTCTGTGAGCTGCCATGTATTGCATCTTCCACCTTCTTCTTCACCTGCTGCTGAGAGCATTGCTGTTTAACACCAGCAAAATATGTGTCATTTGCTACTGTTCACAAACCTTCCTTTGCAACATCTGCTTCCCAGTTAGGAGGGCCAATGCTAGTAGAAATGAACACCCCATGTGTTCAGCACAACAGATAAGTGTATTAATGCATAGGAGGTGTCAGTGCTCTCCCCAGCCATCAAGACAAGGCTGTCATCCAGGTCTCAGGAGGTTTGAGTTACAAGGTGAAAGAAGCACCAGCCAGGGCTGTGGAGCTGCTGTCATTTGGCAATGAGAGCTTGTACCTTGTTTCTGTTAGTGCTGACACCTCTTTGTGTTGGCACTTGCCACTCAGCATCAGCAGGAAAAGGAACCAGCCCAACTTACAGGCAGCTGAAATAACATATTCAGGGGAGCCTTTAGAACAGCAGAGAAAGGACCAAGCGCCTCACTGCATGGATTTCTACTGGCAGAAATTATCAGATTCCTAAAGTGTCTTTAAAATGGTCTCATTTGACTGGCTTTAATACATGATTCTTGCTTTCTTAGTCTGAGTGGCTATTTTGAATAAAATAGAATACAGAATACAGTTCCTTCAAATGAATTTTCTTTTTTTTTTCCTGGGGAGGTTTCCTTTTCTGTATTGCTATTCAAATAATGGGTGATCATTTAAGATACACCGAGTGCATCTGTACACTCATTTTTCACACATGTAGAGTGGCTCATTTCTCCTTTCAGGGGAGTACTAAATTTTGTGTTAAAAGTAATACTAAGTTCTTTTGTGTAAAAAGAAAATTATTTTCTCCTGGCCTTGTGTTCCTTTCCTGCACTATATTCATTGTCATAAATAGTAAACACATACAGAATGTCCTCTGAAGCCAGACAATTTCTTTCTCAATTTAAAATTCTCCCTATTATTTAAATGATTGGGAATTTACTTTGCTTACAAAAAAATATTTTGCCTGTTGACATGTTCTTCACATTAAATCCATGACTAAAGAGCAGGAAATTGATAAAATATCTCTCTTCTCTACATGTTGAGTTCTTATTTTTTTTTTCCCCTGGTTTTCCTTTTACACCAACATGGGACATTACTTTTCATTGCATCTGCCTGGATTGTGTCAGCTCACACCTTTTATCAGAACGGAAATCTGATGTTTTTCCAGACTAAAATCTGTAAGTCCCATCACTATGTGAGATTTCTCTCAAGAGAAATCAGTTTCTAACTGATTATCTCAGACCCTACATTTTAACTGGGGAATGGGTATTTGTCATAAAAAATTGTCTGCTTCCCACACCAAAACAGAAATATCCCCAAACTCAATTCTAAATATAAATATATTTGCACATACATATGTGTTTATAAAGCTGCACCCCATATACACATTTATGAATTAAGTCAATCTTGGGATTTTTTAGACGTTTGTAACAGGCATAACCACAAGCATAAAAACATATTTGCAAGTTTCTATGGTAACAGAATGTGTTTGTTTCCAAACTGAAATCTGGAGGACCAATGATTTACAAGAGAGAAGAAAAAAATTTAGCGAAACCTGGAAAGCAAACAGACCATAATGAATTATTCTTGGACTTCACTACTAGGAAGCACCTTAAAAATAGGGAATGGATTTCCATAGTGTACAATGACATCTGACTGCTGAAATGTCACTGGAATTTGGGAGCAACAACTCTTGAAAAGCCTCAGTGTCTGGACAATTCACATACATTTTCTCAAAAAGAGTACAGCTGCCTACCTGTAAAAACACCATTCCAAGAGCTCAGTTGAAAGCAAAATGAATTATGGGAGATATAAATATCCATTGATTGTAGCAGGGTAATTGTTTAAGGTATTTCCCTCATGCACAACATTTTTTTCAAAATTATATCTAACCTACAAATTCTCCTTTATAGAGTTTAACAACTCCTTTCTCAAGACTTTAAACTGCTTAACTTTTTTTATCCTCTGGCTTAACAGCTGAAGTGTTTTCCACAGCTTTACTTTTTTCAAAGTAAATCTAATGTGCTATAATGTCACTGGCAAATATTTATTTACTGTAGGCTTTATGTGCTGTTAATTTATCTTCCCTTTATAAGTAATTTTCCAGAAATTCAGCCTGTGAAGATCCAGGGAAGTACCAACTTTTAATCTTAAAAAGATTTTAAAAAAATTTCTTTATTGAAATGCTGTCAATAATGAAGCAGAAAAATGTTCTGCAACCTGTACATTTTTCTTCTCCCTCCAGCTTCTGTCATTTGATGTATTCTCTTCTTACATCTTTTATATGCCCATGAAGTTAATTACAGCTACACCTTATTCACATCCTTAATCTTCAAGCTATTTAATAGGGTTTAATAAATATGGAATATATTATTTCATCAAAAAGATCAGGCAGAAAGAAGGGGAGAACAAGGAGGTATTCACTGCTTTTAAAGGCCCACTCAGTAAATATAAGAGAGTTCTGAGCATATCTCCCCAACCCTATCTGCTTTTCTGCTCTGACAGATCCCATCCCTCCTTATGCTCCTAAAACCTTCAGCATTTAGGGCTTTTCAAGGGGCATAGATTGCTCTTCCTCCTCTTACAATCTGATTTTCTAGCATTTTGGGTTTTTGTCAGTGAAAGCTGAACTCCTTTCCTCTTCCTCTTTGGGTAGCATTTCAATACTCAGTTTTCTCCACTGTCCTCATTTTCCTATTGCAAGCCCTCCTGACTCAGTATCCACCTCCTAATATAACATCCACAGGCAGTTTTCCATATCAGGGACACAGAATCTCACTCTGCTTATGTGCCACTCCGACATATTTGTTCTCTGCCTGTAATTAAATCTACTAATTATCTGCTGACATTCAAATTCATAGCACCATGGAGCCCTTTTAAGCAGAACCTTGGCAATATTTCCAAAGACTTGTTTTTTGTGGGGAGAGGCAAAAGGAAAGGGAGATGGGGAGAGAATAGGATTGTTTTCATTTTCTCCCTTGAGTTATAGCCTACATTTCCAGTAAGCACCTACTCCCAAGCCAAAATAATAAAATCTGGTCATTGTGGATGTTTAATAAGGGGGTCTGCAGCTGGTGTTTTCTTACTGTCTCACATACTTAAATTTGACATGTCTAGAGGTAAGAGATCTCTGGGGAAGATAATGCTAGACTACTGTGCGTCTGCTTGGAAATTGGATAAACTCCCAAAATTCCTGACTCTGGTCACAGAGACCCTGAAGGTGATCAGCAAGGGTAGGAAGATGAGCAGCAGCTACAGCTTCCCTGTTTGAGAACTACTTGGAGTGCTCCTTTCACAGTAGGTGCCGAAAGTGGCCCAGCAAGGGCCTGAATCCATGTTCAACCCTGGCCATTATGATGTGCAGGTGCTAATGCTGGGTTTGGAAATCAGATTCAGCTTTTGCCCACAGCAGTGCCCTGGATGCAGCAGGCACAGCCCAGACTGATCCCTCCACTCTGATGGTTCAGCGTCTCTCCACGTGCTGTGAACACTTTGAATACAAGGTTGAAGTGCTCAGGTCTAACAAGTCAGGTTACCTCTCCTCCTAAGCCACACCTGAGATATTTGCAGCCCCTGCTCTGCCAGGACAGAGCACAGAGCTTGCAGAGAGGGGCAATGTCTTCCTGTGCCACTTCATGATGTTGCTTTCCCACCAGCACCCTGTGAGTCTCTGCAGATAAGAATTAGGCCTTTTTGCTTTTAACTTTTTTAATAAAAGAAGGCGGATTAACTTCTTTAGGGGAAGGAGCTGCCTGGGATCTGTTTGATCTTCTGTCTGCATTCACAGTTTGATCTGTTTTTCCAAGCAGTCAAAACCCTGCTTTTTGTATTTTTTAATAAGCCGGGAAGAATTCTTCTGGGTGTCTCTAACAACCATCTGATCTTTTACTGGTACCTTTTCATTCATGAACAGGCCTGTTGAGAGCACAGATTATTTTCATAGAAAATCATGATAAGGGGAGGCCCTGAAAAAAGAGATTTTAATGCATGAGGGATTGTAAATTCACTGCATTTTTACAGAAAGATGAAATGGTGGATTGCCACGAAATATTTTCATGGCTATTACATAGAACAGTATTTACAAAGCAGGTGCAGTTTTGTCCACAATAGTCATTACTTATTTGGAGCCTTTATAAATAACTGGAAACAAATTTGAATTCCCAAGAGTATCATGGCAAAGAAAGATGTTTATCTCCAAAAACATCTATGAATGTAATGAAAAAAACATTATGAACATTATGAAAAAAATATTTGTCTTGAAAGCAGATCAGCCCCAGCCCCTGGATGTAAGGCATGTGGAAGTCTGGAGTGTTCCAAATCTACAGCTAAATTGAGTAACGGGGCTGCATCATTAGTTCTTCTCTCACGGTTAGGAATTTGATGTAAGCAGAAAATGTGCTGTCATCACTGTGCATCTGACAAAGGACATGACACAAATGGGGAAGAATTAGTCCAGTGATAAAACACCCTGAAATGCCACAGCAAGTTCCTTTTCTATCACTCTTCCTCTCTTTTTTGGCCAAGATCTAAACCTGAAAAGCATGGATAGTGACACGTCAAAAATGTAACTGGAGTGGTTAGTGGAGGAGGTAGGTAATAAAAGTCAATATCACGCTTCCTACATTCACCCAAAATTTCAGGGTTTTAAGAAGTTTGTAGCATTAAGTCCAACCTGCTCCAAAGTACAAATATCTGGAACTTAAGGACCACTTTTATCTTGGCATATTTTAGGTAGGATTTAAATCTCCAGTTTTGAGGTTTCTCAAAGATACAGATCACAGAGATCAGAATCTCGCTAATCATTTAAAAGCTGACAGGAACACAGAATTTGCCACTCTCAGGATGTCTCTGCTCAACAGAACAACCATTGGTCTATATGTGCATAAGTTATAGAAGGCTAAAATTAACTGTGGTGAGTGCCACCATTAACTTGTATACACATCTGCTTTGACATCTGCTGTAATGTTCATCTGCCAAAATGGAGGCAGAACTTTGTATTTAAAGCATTAAAAATACAGCCAGACCAAATTGTACAGGTGATTAGGGATAGGAACCAGCCCATCACTCTCCACAGAGCAAAACTGCTGAAGAATAAATGGGTGGGTGACACATGCCTTATTTTCACTCTCTTGTTTCACTTAATGCTCTGCAAAGAGTTAAGCCACCCAAGAGTACCATTCTACAACTCCAGGCAGCTACACAGTCCTGGACAGAGAGATTCAGTGGATGGGCATGTGAAATGAGCCACAAAAGAATGCCAGGTGTTTAACCATGAATCTCCTTTACTGTGAATGGAGGCACACACTGTCACATACATGTTTTATGAAAAATTCTTTCCTTAGGATTTTTTCTCCTGAGAAGATGAGAAGCCTCAGGAACAAAATGTAAACAATGATTATCTGCTGCTGTGGAATGCAACAGGTGGATCTGTGATTGGTCTCATGTGGTTGTTTCTATTAATGGCCAATCACAGTCCAGCTGTCCAGACTGTCTCTGTCAGTCACAAGCCTTTGTTATCATTCCTATTCTATTCTTAGCTAGCCTTCTGATGAAATCCTTTATTCTATTCTTTTAGTATAGTTTTAATATAATATATATCATAAAATAATAAATCAAGCCTTCTGAAACATGGAGTCAACATTCTCGTCTCTTCCCTCATCCTGGGACCCAGTGAACACCATCACAACACATGGCATTGCTGTCAGTGCTGACAGGATTCTGTGAGCTGATGTGGCAATTCTGCATCTCCTCTTGTCCACAGATTATTGTGATATAACAGCAGAAATCCAGCAAGGCACATTGCAGTCAGCTTACACTGCCTTTTCTGCACACACAGCCCTAGCATCCAAAATCATAAAAGTGTGGGTTGGAAGGTACCTATGAAAGTCTTCCAGTCCAACTCTCTTGCAATGAACAGAGACATTTTCCAGAAAATGAAGCTGTACAGTGACATGTTGTGCAAAGCAAGGGAATGCTTGGGAAGCATCAGCTTCACTTGCCACTTGCAGATTGTAGCTCAGAAATACAGGGACATGGTTACTGTCCTAGGCTGGGCATGTGGGACAGCATGGAGACCCCTACAGGAATATTTCAAGACTTGAACAGTGGAGCTGTCTGCTTTAGAAATGGGAAAACATGGTTCTCAAGGAAGTACCAGGAGACACTCAGCTGCTCTGCTCTGAGGATTATAGACTCAGACCACTCTAACTTTTACAAGTTGCCGCTTCATTGTGACTCCATACTCATCAAAGTATGGAAACTATGAGGTGAAGTGCAAACCTGTGAAAGGAGCCTGTACTGTGAAGAATGAAAATGTTGAAGATCAGCAGCTTCTCAGGAAGAAAAGCACTTTGAGTAGTACAGATGGCAAGTTTATGGAGGTATCTTGCAATGCAGTGATTTTGTTCTTATCTTTAATATTCTTTTCTTCCACTGTATGATTTTCTCTCCTGCTCATTTTGACAAGAAATCATCAGTGCAAGGACCCTTGAAGATATTTTGATGAAGAACTCTTCTTGGGCACTAACCAAATAGGTGATAGGATACAAGAAGCTACTGTTCTTTTAAAAATAATAACAGAATCACAGAATAAGTTGATTCAGAAGGGAGCCGCAAGGATTATTGAGTCCAACTTCTGGCCCTGCACAGTTTTCAAGTGTGATACTATCACCATCCCCTGTCTATAGTTCAATAATTTTCTGATTTTGACTTCTATTTTTCATGTCTCTGCTTTTCCTGAATTGTTTTTCTCTCTTTTCAAAGGAGACAAGACACACAAAAAATAAGGCAACTAGTTTTTCATATGCATGAATACCACAGCCAAAACTTTACACACAACAATTAAGGAACATTCACTTCAGTGGCCTTGAGCACTGTGTTGGCCTCTCTGGATGTGGTATTGCTTTCACTGCCTGTGCTTTGCTGTCCTGACACAGATGGAGCAAACCTGTGCCCCATTGCTTTTTGAATCACCCTTGGGCATTTTTTTAGTGAGGTGGTTGTCTAGATGATAGTGAGGAGCAATCAAAGCCTGGTTAGCAGCAAAATGCTCAGTGACTTATGCAGCTTATGGCTCCGGGGCCATTCCTTCACTGAACAGATTGCAAATCAAGCAGGAAGGACAAGTTTCTTGTACCTTATACTGTAGGATTCCACTGTAAGGAGTGTCCCTGTAAATAAACATCCTTGTGGCGATGCTCTGCCAGGGGACTCCAGCCCTACTGGGATTCAGGGAACATGAATTGAACACAAGAGTCTCTTCTTGACGCCCAGTACAACAGAAAGTGAAGCAGTCCAAGATGATTGCTTTTTCCTCCACTGAGCACCCGTTTACATATTTGTGTTCCCTTTCATAGCTCAAATGTCCACTGCAGTTCCACACTTCTCTCTGTGGTTATCTTATCAAGAGCAGAACACAGAACTCAACACCAAAGTGGATAAATGAGAATTATGGGTTCAAATATGGATTCTGCATGTAATAGCATCTCAGTCTTTTTCCTGGGAATAACTTGAACATGGAAATTCTTTGGGGATCAGTCCCTGCCTAAATTGATTCAAGTGCAAACCTGGGCATGATATTATTTTGTTCTGAAGCATGTTTGGATTCTATAGTTTCCCAATTCAGTTTTTGGTTAAAAAAGCCAAACCAAACCAAGAAAACTTTGGGCCTTCTTTTGCCTCTTTGTGCCATTATTTCTTCATCCATATCTCTGTAAAGAAAAGCATTTGTAAGACTGCAAATAATGAACTTCTGAAGGTTGGACAGATGCCTTTAGGCAAAATCAGACTGATTTGTGCATATTTTAGCATATCAATTTGCTTTCTAAAATATGCATGTCATAATTTGTGAGAGGAGTTTCTCAAAGTGCAGCAAAAAGAAAGAAACTTTAATGCTGAATCAGAAAGGAAACAGGCTGCAATAGGAACTTATCACAGAATTACAGAGTCATAGAATATCCTGAAGTGGAAGGTACCCACCAGGATCATCAATGTCCAGCTCCTGTCCCTGCACAGAACAATCCTGAGAATCCCACCATGTGCCTGGGAGTTGTAAAAAATAATTTCTTTCACCAGCAATTACAGTATCTAAGGCATGAGTGTTATAATTTCTATAAGATATTGACAGTGGCTCATGGGAAGAAAGGAAAAGATTTTTGGCCTGAGACATAAAATTTAATCCAAGTATCTGAAGTATGGATCCCGCAAATCTGCATGGAAGTGTCAGGAAGGGAGTTTAGACTTAAACTATGGCTGCACAGTTTACTTTAAAAAGAAATCCCATAACAGCTACATCTGTAATGGACAGGTTCTTGTGCAATTCATACAGAGCTGACCTTGATAACTGTGATATGTGCAGTATCTACAGGACAAGTCTGTACACAAATGGCTTTGTTTTGTGTACATCAGCACTGTTCTTCTGCCATGGATGTAGGCTTGTGGGGTAAAGCTTGATGTACTGTAACTCCTGAGACTTGTTTGTATGGGGTTTGTTGTTCTGTTTTTGATTTGGCTTGGTTTGGGGTTTTTTCATTGCAACGGTTTGTAGTATTCAACAGGAAACAATATTGGTATATACCTATGCCACAACTGCTGGCACAATGTAGGTAATTGTAACTTCTCTCTCATTTTCATAAAATAGATTAAAATGATTCAATTTTTTTATTGGAACTTTTGATTGTTTGCTTAAACTTAAAGGTAAAAAGCATTACAAATAGTGACAGTATCAGTTACTTTTCCATTTAACCTGCCATATCCTTTATCTGTCAATTAGGTCAACCCTTCCTGCTTAGTGTTGGGGGAGGGAATCTCTTTATCAGATTCACTGCCATTTGGGAGGTAGATTATCCATATGGCTCCACTTGAGCCAAATGACCAGAAGGTTCCTTTTCTGAGTCATAAAGAGTTTGTTGGCTGACTTTAGCAAGGACATACTTTTGATAATTTATGCTGTTAACAACAGGTAACTTCCCAGGTCAGAACAAAAAAAAAAGGAAAAGAGAGAAAAGCGGCAATCAAAGATAGAGAATACTTTGTTCTATCAGGAGATGGAAGACTGATTCTGCCCTCTGTGGCAGTAAAATCCTTGACTATCATAGAATCTTAGAATCAAAGAATGGCTTGGGCTGGAGGGGACCTTAAAGGCCATTTAGTTTCAACCCTCCTGTCAAGAACAGTGTCACTTTCCATTAGACCAGATTGCTCAAAGCCCCATCAAGCCTGACCCTGAACATTACTATGGACTGGGCACCCACAAGTTCTCTGGGCAACTGCTTTCAGTGACCATCTCAATAAAGAATTTCTTCCTAATATCTAATCCAAACTACTCTCTTTTAGTTTGAAGCCACCCCCCCTTGTCCTGTCACTACATGCTCTTGTAAAAGTCTCTCTCAATCTTTCTTGTCAGCTCCCTTCAGCTTTTGAACATGAAACCTAGTACCATCCCCCAAATTCAGTCTTATATATTTTTATTAAATGCTTTAAATTAAGCAGTTAGCTGCCTTGCTCTGTAGACAGCAAGAAGAATGCTTCCCCCAAATATTTTCAAGAAAATCTTCTACCTTTTCTTTTCCTAGAAATTCAGGTTTTGGGTGATAGGTTACTTTCAGTTGTGAAGCTGCATATCTTGGATTATAAAGTGAAAAAAAAAACCAGTCAAATGAAAAGCTGAGTGCTATTTTATTTTTTATTTTTTTATTACTAAACCTCAATAAGAATTTTTCAAGCACATAAAAAGAACTTCACTCACTGAAAAAATGCTTACTGCATTTTCTGATTCTGGATATTGATTGTTGTTCTGAAAGAAACTGAAATAATGACAAATTCAACAGCTCTAGAAACTCGTGCATCACAAATACAATAAACTATTCCAATTTCTAAGTAATCTTTTGCCTGGGATGTGAATGTGAATTGTGCTGTTTCACTCACATGAAATAACAATTCTATGGGCTAAAAGTAGCATTTTTCTTTGAGGAATGTAGACAGGTTATTATTTTACTTGTTTCTATCATATTGTTCAAGGGCATAATTTATTTATATTATGGTCCTCATCTCCCATTTCCCAAATAGTAGAAAGCTCTGATGGAGGATACTATTTTTTCTTCTTTTTGAACCCTCCTCCCCCTTTTTAATATATTTTGCATGTGGTGAGGATGTTTTGCCCTTCCCCTGAGAAACAGTGTCAAGCAGTTATTTATTCAGTAGGAAAACTAACAAAGCAAAGATATGCATCTATTATAGGAGCAAACTTGTTTCACCTCACTGGTGACTGCCAGTTTAAGACAGAAGTAAATGTCACAGATCAGCTTACAAATCTGAAACCTGTTGCTGTAACTAGCCTGCAAAGCAGACTGTCGTTGTTTACCCTGTAGAAAAAGTATTAACTCTGTAGTTTCCACTGCACAGGCAGCAGCACGCTTTTGCATTCTTATAGGAGTGGGGAAATGGGCGGTAGGGTCCCTATTAGGCCAATTTAAGTGTGAGACATGGTTTGGGTCACTGTAAATGGGTAAACAAATCCAGGTGGTGCCTGCAGAGGAGAATACAGCTTTGCAGCACCATTATTCTGGTCTACCTGTGGAGGCATTTCCAAAAGAAAGAGTGGGACAAATATGAGTGCATATCCAGATGAGATCTCTCTTTCTATGAAGGGCAGTGGCCCCAGTGTTAATGCTTACCCATGCAGCTGAGAACTTCACCACAATTATTGTCCTACTGAGCTGCAGCCCTCAAAGTCTCCTCTGCTCTGCAGATGTGGGAGGAACAAGGTGCACAAGCAGGAGCTTGCCTGTGTGTGGATGCACAAAACCTGGCTGTAGTGCCATCCACTTGCTGGGAGTTAAGAGAAATGAGTGAGGGATGGTTGCCCTCTGAAACAGGAGCTAGCTGCAAGAATGAAATTTTGTCAGGAGAGCAGGGAAATGAAGTTCAGAGGTGTCCTGCTCACCTGGGGTGGGGTCTACAGAAGCCAAAAGGGGGAAGGCTCAGTGAAGAAGTGTGAGCCTATACAATTCCCCCTGATTTTTTGCTGGAGGTAACAACAATCTGTCACCAATGTGGGTTAGACGTGACCTCTTTGGACTGGTAGGAGGTGTTAAAAATCTCCTAAGGGCCCAAGAGTTCAAGTGGGTTCACTGAACGAGCTGAGGCAGGAGAACTCTGGGAGAAGGGGAAGATGTTTAGGGAAACACAGCCCAAGGAATTAAGGGGTTTATGCTTTGTGGACGTTTTAAAAATTTTTTCCCTCTGAGCTGAACACAAGCCAAAAGGACTGGCTGGATCTGATTGCAAATAAAATAGCATACATTGCCATGGAATGAAGTAGAATTACATTTTGTAGAATTTAACGGGATGGAGTGGAATGGAATTGAATGGAATGAAATGAAACCTCATAGAATGACATTGAATGGCATGTTATGGCATGGCATAGAAAGAAATGGAATGAAATGAAACCTCACAGAAGGGCATGGAATGGCATGGAATGGAATGCTACCTCATAGAGCAGCATGGAATGAAATTGAATTTCATGGATTAAAATTGAATGAAACCTCATACAACGTCATGGAATGCAACAGAATGAAACCAAATTAAGAGGACTGGAGTGGAACGGAATGGAATGGAATGGAACGGAATGGAATGGAATGGAGTTCTTGCTCTTGATGGAGTTCTTGCTCCTGCACTCTTTGCAGAAATCTCTTCACTGATGCCTCTTGAAGGTCAGTAATATGAAACCCAAATACTTTGTCTTCTCTGTTACTCCTGTCAGATACCCATTCATTGTAAAGATCACTAGGCAGTATTAGCATTTTCGTTCCATGTACTGAAACCAGATTTTTGAGAAGTAATGCTACAGTCCTGCTCCCAAGGATAAAATGGGAGAGCTTCTAGTGACTGTTCCTGAATAGCTCCCACAAAAATAAATATAAGTAATAAGTAAGTGCCTGTATTGTGAAGCCTTGATTCTCACTCTGGCATACAGAGCTGCAGGAAAGGGCAGCAGAGTAGTGCTCCCAGTGGGGAAAGATATTTGAGAATTTGGAACAAATTATGGTACTTAACAGACTTTGTGTGCCATTTATGTTTACATCATGTGATTTATTTTTACAAAGCCTCAGGATTCATTTTCCAGGTAGAAAATACTTTTGTCTTGCAGCCTTTCTATTTAACCATTGACATGACTAGTCTGCCTTTATATCTTATTGACACTGAATGAATATTTGTGAGTAGCAAGAATTTCCTTTAATTCAAACAAAGTAGTATTTGAGGAGACATAGTGAAAGATCTTTTGCAAAAATTGCCTCTGATTTTTAAAGACCTTCACATTATGTCCTTTTTAGATATTACAGTGGGGCAATGCTCTGATAGGCAGTAGACTTTAGTTTAAAAAACAACCTTGAAGGTATAAAGCCTAGAGGATGTTTGTATTTCCATAAGAGAAAAATGTCTCAGGCTTTTAAAAAATTAACAGTGCCTCACAGTCACTGGGCTGAAGCTGTTCAACACAGAAGCCAGTCTGTTTGGGCTAGTTGATGAGGGTGTCAAGACTAGGATTACAGCAATAAAACCTATTTGAAACATACACATCCATTTTGCAGAAAAGTCAAAGAGTTCAGGAAGTGAATACTTTCATAAATAAAGAAATATGCAAATAGTGAAGGAAGGACTCAGGTTCTCAAGGATAACTTTTAAAAAATTGTGGGCAAAATGTGTTAGAAGAGAAAAATATGTCTAATTTTGTGGGTTGAGGTGAAACAGGGATTGTACTTCATTTTGTTTTGCTTAGAGAGCCTGTTATGCAGATAAATTGGGGGTTGTATCCACTGGAACACATTTATAGGGGCAACAGCTGAAGCAGCATGTTTGAGTTTTTTGGAAGGAGAACCAGGAATAGACCTTGAGGGAGCTGGGTTTTACTCAGCTCCAGCTGCCTGGTAGTTAGTATCTTGTATAAATCTCATTTTGTTTACAGAAAAAACCCAAAAGATCATTACTTTGCAGGCATAACTTCTTCCTACATTTTTGTTAGAAATCTGAAGATCAGATATTGTTTTGCGAAGTACCTATCCCCTCTCCAGTGACTAGTGGGATACTATATCACCAGTATAAATTGGCTTGGGTTGGGTGAGCCCATCTGCAGATAAATAGATTACAAAGACAGAAAATTTTCCTGCTGCCTAGTACAACCTGATTAAAAGAAGCCTTCTTTTTTTTTTTTTTTTACGGTTAGATTAATGTGAGACTGGAGAAGCAGGTAGGAGAGCAAGACTATATCAAGGAATTGTCTTCTCGCATGCTAGGGTGCTTTACAGCAAACACAACAGATGGCAAACAGCCCCTTGCAACTGGCAACATTTTCCAGTTTCCAGTGCTTTATGCAGACCTGCAAACCAACATCTGAACCCAGGAGTATATAAATAATAGAAATGTGCCATGCAGGCCACGGTCCTCCCCTGCTGGCTCACACTCTCAGGCAGCACCCTGTGCAAGCTGCCCCCTTTGACTGTCCTCCTTCCCGTGTCTTTGACACAAAGACAGCAGGAAGGAAGGCAGCAGATCCTCCAGCTAAGTTTTCTTTGCTATTTGCAAAAGCTAAACACTTAAAAAACTCCCCTTCTAGTTTATTTCCAAAGTGTAAGAAGACATGACTCCTTATAAACATTTCTGCTGGCAGTGTGTTTGCTCTCTTATTGGCACCATCACTGATGGAGGAATATCCTGTCTTGAAATGTTTAAATGAAAAGTTAGGACTAGTTTAATCTGGCCTTGTTTGCAAGAATTTATATGGATTTTTTTTTTTTACCAGCTCCAGTTCTTTTCAGAAACATTTGGCAGTAAGTAGTGTCTAAATATCACAGAATTCTCAGACACAATTCATAGGCAGTATTTTTTTTTGCTCTGTTGGAGACACTTCAGACAAGATGCATGACAAACTCAATGTTTTGCTGTGAGGATCCCCTCCAGACAGGCTGCAGATAGCCAACCAGCATTCATAAGAAAATGACACTGACTCAATTTTTCTGGTAAAGAGAAGAGCAGATTTCCACTGACAAATGTGATGGGCCATTTGGAAGGGCAGTCTCTAACTCAGGTCAAACCTCAGTTGGATCCAAATGGTGACCTAAATTTTGGGGAACTCTGTGGTAAATGTCTTTCACAACAGGCAATCATAAAGCAAGGGCCTTTATCTGAACCTGTTTTCTGGATGTTAAGGTAAGGATGACAAAGATCTCCCCTTCCATGGCAATGAGCCTATGTAGTCTCCATGTCTCATGCCATGATCCTATGATAAAGGTTTTACGTGGTGTTAGACTTCCAAGCCAGTGTGACTGATGCCAAATGCTGCTCTGACAATGTTTCATTTTAATATAGTAAATCACTTCCAGCATTGTGGTGGGACTTGAAAGTCATTTATTCAAAATCTGGCAGCAGCCAAGTAGAATCAAGTGATTTTCATAATGTATTTTAAATGAAAGTCATAAAGAAAAATTACTTTTATTAAGTGCTTGAAGAGTGCTCTTTCCCAATGCCAATTCCTTTGAAAATGTATGTGCTGACTGGATAACAATACCTTTTCCTGAGAAAGTGCTGTCATCTGCTATGAGATAAATTTATTTTTTGTGGTTGTGGAGTAGAGTTGGTTACATTGCTTGTTTCAAGAAAATTATCCAATTCATCTTTTTTTATGACTACATTTTTTCTGACTGGGATCTATCATTACTTCACTGCTTGTACAGAACTCAAATATTTTCTGGTGAATCATTTTGTTTTTCCACATTCTCCCTCTTTATTTGTCCTTCATCAGTTGTCATAAAAAATTAGCAGGCATATTGTATGAGGCTATTTACTCCTGTTGTTTAAGTAACTTTCAGAAAATCATCAGTTCAAAGCAGAGCTTATCAGAAATTCCCTGAAAGGCTTTTGCTTTCCAAATCAAATATATTCCCTCAGGAATTCATGTGTGTTGATGAAATTTTCATCTGATACCTGTCACAGGGAGAAACTGAAAAAAATAGCCTGGTGCATGGGTATCCACCATCCCAGGTCAAGTCCCTGGGCTGTAAAGTCACGGATTTTAATTCAGATGGTTTTGTTGGGTTTTGTTTGTTTGTTTTGTTTTGGTTTGGTTGGTTGGTTTTATTGTTAGGAGAGAAAGATGACATAATTGCAGGCTGCAATTGCTCTCCAACCTCTGTTCTCTGAGTCAGAAATACCAAAAACAGCACAGATGCGGCAGGTCTGACACTGTGCAGACATGTCAACCAAACAGCCAAGAGCAAACCTAGAAGCCAAGAAGAAACAGCTACCAGCGGGTCTTCCTGGATGGCTGCAGTTAGCAATGGATTCATTTGCTGAGGCAGTCCCCACCCTGAGCTATATATTCCCAACTGGAAAAACAAATGGCTGTTAAATACGCAGCCTGTGTGCACAGCAGTGTGTCAGACACCTGAGCTAGCTGCAGGTAATGTAGAAATGCAAGCACAGCAGCACTTCTGTGCAGGGCAGGGACAAGCAGGAAAGCCAGCTCCAGTGCCAGGGGGTGGCATGACAGGCATGTGTGACCAGCAAGCCAGATCAAGGTCTGTCACACTGAGACTGCTTCTGCTTGCAGAGCTGGGCTTTTTAGCACTTGTCCCACAGCCACATGCGTGACACCACTGCCCACCTACCATGGCTCTTGGTGCCTGAGAGGGTAAGGGCCATATCTTGTCACAGACACATTTTATGAAAAATCCTTTCCTTAGGATTTTTTCTCCTGAGAAGCTGAGAGGCCTCAGAAACAAAATGTAAACAATGGTTATCTGCTGCTGTGGAATGCAACAGGTGGATCTGTGATTGGTCTCATGTGGTTGTTTCTAATTAATGGCCAATCACAGTCCAGTTGTCCGGACTGTCTGTCTGAGACACAAGCCTCTGTTATAATTCCTTCTTTTTCTATTCTTAGCTAGCCTTCTGATGAAATTCTTTCTTCTATTCTTTTAGTATAGTTTTAATAGAATATATATCATAAAATAATAAATCAAGCCCTCTGAACATGGAGTGAACATTCTCATCTTTTCCCTCATCCTAAGACCCCTGCGAACACCATCACAATATCTGCTCCTTCTTATGAGTCTTGATTGGTGTCCTACCTTTAAACAGGTCAATGTTTTCTCCTCCTCCATCTTCCCTGAATTGTTCTTGTTACAAGGACAGCAAACCAGCCTGTGTTTGCTCCTCTAGGCAGCCATTCTCTCCTGCCTGCCAAGGCAGCAGTTCTCTGGCCAGGGGATGTCTCACTCTCCCTCTCACTTGGACATATGTCCAATTCCCCAAGCCTTTTGGTGTTTAACAGGCATTTGGATGATGCCTCCAATGACCTGTCTTAACTTTTGATCAGGCAGTTGGACTGGATGATCCCTTTAGGTTCCTTCCAAATGATAATGATATAATCTAGTCTTGCTACACAGAGATGTTTAAGCCATTTGAGCGCAAAAATTTTCAATCCAATTGAATAGCTGGATGCAAGTCAGTTGGACACTGAAGAAAACCATAAAAAAGAGCAAATTTGGTTACACTGGATGATATTTTAAGCAAATATATGCATTCTAATGAAAATCAGTGTCCCTTGAAAAGTTTTGTTCTATGTTTGCCTAGAAACATTATCTTTATCCCTTCCTCTGAAAATTGGGCTAGATCTATTGGCCCAAACATAACACAATATTGCTGCTCTTTATTCACTTTCTTCATCCATGCATTGAGTTGATCCTATTTCTGGGCGTCTCCAGTCGCTGTTAACATCCTTTTTGTACTAAATAATTCCATTGTCTACTATGTTGAAGATACTGCTTCTTGCCTGAGATAAACTGCTGAATAATCATTGTCTGAAAGGGAATGGGGCATGAAAGGGCAGGGATACAGTTCTTTAAAACTGTAGAAATTGCCAAGCAATTGCTATTCCCCAGGATCACCCTACTGCTGCTGTTTCTCTCATTTGTTTGCCAAGAGAGCACCTCACTCTTATTTACTCTTTCTTTGTGAAAAGTGGTCACATCAGCCTGGGTATTTTATAAGCCCACCCTCTCCTAAGTAAAGTGCAACAGTTTTCAATGCTCCTTATGTTCTGATTTTAATCTCTGATGTTCCCAAGTGCAGGAATATAAATTCCTGTACAAAGGGATAGCTGTCAGGAGAAAGTCCTTTAATCTAGTAGATAAAAGTCTAAAAAGATCCACTGGCTGGAGGTGGAAGCTAAATTGTAGCTAATCTGAAATTAAAGGCCCAGGTTTTTGCCTTTTTCTTTATTTTAGCAATATAGTTAATAATTTAAACATCTCCTGGTGGTGGCAGATAGTGAATTTGTCATCACTTCAAACCCTTAGCAAGGCAAAGCAAGGGGCAGTGATTCAGCCAGCTTTTTTTAGCTATGTAATTCAATGCCTAAATTAAGAGATCAGTCTCTCTAGTCCTTCTAAAGTCCAGAGAGAAAGAGTATTGAATACAAGACAAGGGGGGTGCAGAGAAGAAGCCTAGCAGGTGATCTAAACATCTCTGCTTGGTGAACACGGATTATAAAGAACAGAATAGAATAGAGCAGTTGAAAGGGATCTAAAATGACCATCTAGTCCAACTGCTTGACCTCTGCAGGGCTGGCCAAGAGCTAAATCATAATGCTGAGGGCAGTGTCCAAATGCTTCTTAAACATGGACAGGGCTGAGGCATCGAGCGCCTCTCAAGGCAGCCTTGCTGTGCTATGGATTAGCACTAGGCAGCTCTTCTACATGTGGATGGCACAGATACAGGGACAGTGAGGCACCCCAGTTTGATCAGGCCTTGACAAAAAGTGCTCCCCCGTGCCTCAGTCGTCCCACAAGAGCTGTGGGAGAGCTGGGGATGTGCCTGCATGCCCCTGCCCTGATCTGTAGCATTACTGTGCATGGCTGAGGCTGCCGGGGCACAGATGCAGAAGGTGCTGCAGAAAGAGGGGACAGATGTGGGCCTGCTGCAAACCATGTTCTCCTTGAGTGGTACCCAGGCTGCCCAGCACTGCTTTCCTAGCCCAGGCTGAGTCAATGTCAGAGCTGACACCACAGAAACCTGCTCACTACAGCCACCCTCTGACATACCACGTCCTTGTGTCTCCTTTCACACCAGTCTCCTTTCCAAATCTATGACAAATATTGAGGAGGTCTCCTTCTCCTCTTTTCTCTATGCCTCCACAAAGGATAAAATCCTACTTCTGTTCCTTGTTAAACATCAAAGCTGAGAGCAAATAGGGAAAATCTGCTTGGTTGGACTCTGAGGACTGTGAAAGAGATTATATCTTCCTTTTTTTTTTTTTTTTTTTTTTCCCTGCTGCACAGAAATCAGCCTTCTATTTTGCATACAGCCCATATCCACTCTCTCAGCACTATGCCATGGCTGATGCCAGCCAAAGCTTGTCCTCTGGTGAAGGACCTTCAGCTGAGCCTTCCCCATATATAAGATAAATTATGGGTAAAAATGTAACTGGGGATTTCTCTCTTTTTTTTTTTTTTTTTTTTAGGCACTAAAGGTAAGGTGGAATTTTCAAGCTGAGAGGTAAATAATACTTGAAAAATGCTTCCCTCAAGAGTGGGGAAAAAGTCAACATGCAATCTAAACTTCTAATAGTTCCATGTGACAGCCTAAATGTGGGGGAGAGTCTTAAGGGGTGTGAAACAGCCTCGATCTCTTGCCTGGTACAGAGCAGCTGAAGACAGGCAATGATGATATACACATAACAGATCTGTATTTTGCCCTGAGCAAAGCTGTTCCTGGCTAACCAGAGAGCAGCAGGAATATAACTTCCTCCTTCTTTACATTTCAGAGATTGGAAAGGCAATGTATCAACAAAACAAAACCAAAAAGATACAGAAGAGGAGAGAGACAAGAGCACAGAGGAGGCCCGGAGGGAAAGAAAAATATTCAAATAATGGAGTGAGGGTGAGGCTGGCAAACTTTGTGGCAGTGAAACAACAGATGGACTGTAGTTTTAGTGATTCATCACACAGATGGTTCAGCAGATGGATTCTGTTGGGTTCATACAGCTTAGGTGGAAATATCAGCTGCTGATTTTGACAGGCAGGGCAGCTTCAGCAGAGGCAGTATCCTTGCTTTGCCTTCCCTTGTACATGTCCTGCTCTCCCACAGGCTGGCAGTGCAGGGGCAGTGCTGAGCGCCACAGCTTTGGCCTTGCATTCCTTACGGGCCACACAGCTCAAGATTTTCTCTGTCTGTTTTAGGAAGGAAAAAGTTTGCTTTGAGTGGATTCACTACCTCATTTCTGCCACCCAGTCAAGTGACAAATGCTGTTCCTTGGGAAACAAAAATGTCTGCAGATTGTGATGATTTCTATCTATGAAACTTCTGTCAGCCTGGATGGCATTTCTGACAGAGTGTAACTTCTCCAAGGGATGAAACATCACCCCAGTTTCACTGTGGGGGTCTAGATTCCCAATTAGCATATGAGCATTAATGCAGTAAAGAGGAATTAAAGCACAATAAAATTGCTAAAATACAACAAAACACCTCCACTTGAATGTTTTACTTGTGAATGTTTCATGTAGGCAGGACATTTTGGACCATCTTTACCCTAAAATACAGCTCACCAGTTAATGAGAAGGACAAGCATATAAACAAAATTAATTGGTTTACATACAGAGGTCATATTGCATGTACTCTTCTCAACAGTCTGTCTTGGCCTCAGATTTCAGTTTCCTGATACCAAAGCTCACAGGAATAAGAAAATCTTTAAGCAGATGTGCAGTAGATTGCACATAAAACCTCTTCATGTCTGGTCTTAAAATAAAGGTAGAGAAAACATAAGCAGCTGAAGGTAGGCAATGAATAAAGAAATGTCAAAGTGGGGGTGGGAAGAAATAACACAAATGATTTGGGTCAAGATCACTTCTAGAGAAGGGCAGTGGAACAGATCCTGTTAGGGGTCCATAGAGTGTACTGTAGGTTTTGGATTTGGATAGAAGCTGTCAGTGTTATTAAGAGAGAAATATTATCATTGACATCAGGGAGAGTCTAGATTATGAGCTACAAACTGAGGCAAAAATGCTATTAATGAGGTAAGACCCAGATATGCCTGGAGAAAACAGCTGACCGACTTTGTCACTCTACTTTCTCCAAAGCAGCAGGAGATGAGATTTTTTTCTGGGTAAATAATAAGGCCTTTGAAAAATTAGTTGAATATGGGTAAGACTTGGAATGTACTTTCTTCTTTTTAAGCCAGAAGAACAAGAATAAATGAAAGAAAATAACAACCTTCTAAAAAATATTCTTAGCATTAATTAAAAGAATTCTTTCTGAAAGAAAAAAGTGCCCTTTTTAGCAAGGATATCTATGTCTAGAGTTGAGGGGACACAATAAGAAAGTAGGAATTGCTGAAAAAAACCCCAAACTTCATAAAAAAAAAATTGCTTCATAAGCAAGCAAATAATAGCAAGGGCACATTTCAGCCTGCTGTTTAACTTCCCACATCACCTTTGTCCCCACCACATATCCTGGAACATCCACATAGCACTGTGGACACTTAGAGGAGGCTTCCAGAGGCACTGAATTGCAGTGCTACTCAAAGTTAAAGGCACATTTTGGCAGAGTGCACAAGAACCACTTTTTCACTCTTTTTCTGCTCCATTCCACCTTCTTCCTTGATGACAGACCTCAGAAGATGTCTAAGGCTTCCAGATAAGAAGTGTTGCCCCTTTTCTTCTTCTGCTGATGAACAGGATCACTGAGTTAGGAATATCATCTGAATTCCTGACTTTCATCCTGAATTCCTGAATTTCATATTCCCAGCAACACAGTTTACAAATGCCTAATACCATTCCCTGCAAGGAAACATGTGCTCAGTGTGTGGAGTTCAGCTGGGAGGGGGAGCAATGTGTCTGCTCTCAAATCCAGTGACAGTGGAGGCAGACTAGCAAGTTCTTGCCTCCCGCTTCTGAGGCCAAGTTTTCCACTTTGATACTGCCTTGCATTTTGCCAAACTCAATTCCCTTTTCCTCCCTTCTGTCTCCGGCCCTACTCTAAATAGAATTAAAATGAAACTTGTGAACACTGTGTGCAGTTTCAAACAGCAGCAAATCAAGAAGAAGCACAACTAATTGTCAATATAAATTTTTGTTTTGCTTCCAAGCTTTCAAGCCTCTCTCCATTGAGCTGCTTTTTTTCTGCTTTTCCTGAAAAAAAAAAAAAAAAAGAAATCTCTTGCCCTGTCCCCCAAACTCTCTCCAAATATATATATTGCTATTTTTTCAATTTATTATTGAATTGTCTTAATTATGCAAGCATTCTGAGAAAGAAAACTGGAGAACACATAAGGAAGAAAAGTTTCCCATTTTTTGATCTGAGATGTCCTTACCCCTATTAGTTAGCAATCAAGCTTTTTAAAATCCCATGTTTTTAGAGAATTGACTGGTTATAAGGTGAGATGAAGGGGAAAATAAATATTTAATTTGGAAATGTCAAATCTAGTCAGGCTCCATAGAAACAAATGTGACATCAGTCCAGAGGGAACTTTCCTTGGTATCTGAGCTGGCTAAGAAAGAGAGCTGCTCAAACTGACCCTAAATAAACACACCTTGTTCAACAACCTAAAAAACACAAAATGTCTCTTTGCCCTTAACTGGATATTTGCTTTAACAAAAGTGAAGGGATAGGACAGAGTACAAATCTTCTCACTAGAAGCCAAAGTTTTTGAAAAAAGAAGTTTCATCCACTATGATGGTTTTGCATCTTAGGCATATAACATCTTTTGAATTTTTCAATCACACTGTATCATTCTCCTCTCTTCTCTTCAGATTATCTCACTGCACCATAGCAGTAGAGACAACTTCATGCTTCACAGGAGTAAAAGTGCTCTGGCATTTAGGGTGTGAAGGAATGTTTCCTTTCATTCCCTCCAGTAGGAAACACAGAGAAGTACTGTGCTCCTTTTTCAAATATTAACACTTTCATTTTCATTTCGGTAGGAAGTGGCCTCCACATCAAGTGCTCAAGTGGTGAATTTTCAAAGGCAGAGTGTCTTTCTCTCAGAAACCCAAGCAGTGAGTGTGTTGTCACAGCATTTCAGCCAGCCAGGATTGTGAACTGCTAAGATGGGGACAGAAGCTGTTGCAGTTTTGGAACAGAGCACTAGCCAGCTGAAATACTTTTATTCAAACATAAAGCTACTGGGAAACAGTGCCAGGCACAATACAGTTCAACTAAATCTTACTCCTGTTACAAAACCCCTTAATTTTGGGAAACTTTTGTTTTATGTGTGCCAAATGGAAGAAATGAGCCTGAAAACTAACAGAGCCCTGAGACTGTCCCTCCCAGATCTGCAGAATAACACAGAAATTTGGTGTATTTGTGTGCAAGGAGGGCATGCCTGGGAGCACAGGACTGGATAAATTCAGCCGTTCACTGATCTACACTTAGTGAAACAAGCAGGCAGAATTATTCTGCAAATGTCTGAGGCATGGATGAGAAAAGCAGCTCTCCCTGGCCTTTTATATCAGAAAGGAGATGAAAAAGACACTGAAAGTGGCCTCCAGATGACAAGCCTTCTAGCACAAAAGCCCCTTAGAGATGCATAGCATATCCTTCAGCTGAGCCTTTTAGTGAGTTCAGTCTCCTGATGGCCCTTACAAGTGTCAGAAATTGTGACCATCTTTTTTCCTCTAGGTCTCAGCAATGATAGTTCAGCAAGTTTCCTGGGGGAAGGTTCATTCCTGACTGTTTGTGATTAGCAGCTAGAGCATTCTTTTTCTTCAATCCCATAATTTTCCCCAAAGATGTTAACTCCAAGGCTGAACCTGCTTCTTTTTTATACAAAGGGGTATTGAATATTTTGCCATAATGTATTGTAATTTTCCCTTGAAAGGATATTTCATTGTACAGCTCAGAACATAAAAGTTTGAGAATTCCAGAGTTAACATTTATCTTTGATACCTTGGTATGCCTTCCCATGGCTCAAACTTTAGCACATTATCTATTAATAGTTAACATTTTGGCTCCTCTTGGATCTCTGTTTCACTCATTGAATGGCTAATTCCTCATTTTTCTTTCCTTTTCATTTCTGGTGAGGCCTGATTTAATGCATAACAACTCTTATTTACTGCAATGCTTCCAAAGCCTCCCCTCAGGATAGAAATAGCAATTTTGCAATGTATCACTACCAAGCTGGACATGTGCACACAATGAATATTCATTAATCCTCCCTGAAAGAACACTTTGTGTAGGCATGTGCTTTTTCTGCTTGAACTTTCACCCAAACTGCACGGGGATGCAATGCTGGGGATTTGTTCATTGGAGGTACTGCCAGCCAGCACATAACAGGAACTTTGATTTTTCAGAGCAATTACTAATTATTAAAAAATAATTTTTTTGTGATGGAGATCTGAGCAACCTGGTCTTGTGAAAGGTGTTTCTGCCCACAGCAGGGGGTTTGGAACTAGATGATCTTGAGGGTCCCTTCCAAGCCAAGCCATTCTATGATTCTATGACTCTATGACTCTATGATTCTAGGATTCCACTACTCTATGATTCTATGGTTGTATGTTTCTATGATTCTATGTTTCTATGATTCCATGATCCTATGATCATAGGATCATAGAGTCATAGAAACACCCTGGTGTAATCCATGCAGATTACAAACTTGGATCCATTTGCAGATGGGATTTCAGCATGGATGGGTGTGACCTACCTCTCCTACCAAAGCAAAAATGTGATCAGAATAGATAAAAGTTACATTTAAGTGACAAAAAATGCAAGCCTGCAAGCAGATTAAACATACTGCTCACATCTGTAGTGTCTTGGGATGTAGAAAGGAAACAGGATATTGGATCACAAACACAGCAGAAAACAATGAGAGTGAGGTGTGCTGACCTGGGCACAGAACAGAGACGTTAAAGCCTTCAGAGGATCCTTCTGCTCTACATATTTATTCTGTGTGTGTCTGTGTTCTCTTTCTCTCCCCCTTTCCTGGAGGCAAAATGATATGAGCAATGTTTTCTTATGCTCTGTGTTAGCTGGGCTGTATGTTTCATTATTGATAATAGAGTCTATGAAGTATACATTATATCTGGGATGGCTTGGGGTTTATTGGGTTTTTGTTTAGTTGGTTGGCTTTTTTTCAATTCCAGGTCTGGGTTCTCAACCATTTTTTAAAGTATCTCATATCATAACTATGTCTTTCTCCCAAGCTATCTGCAGTACTTCCTGCAGCTAAGAGATGGGTTAGAAAAATTAACTCGCTGTGCAAGTTGCCAGATGCACATCTGATGATCTAATTGTTTCCAGTTGAGAACAGACCCATAAATCAGGCTACCAGCATTTCAGAAACTTGTCCAAACCAAGGGCAAATGACAAGGCAGTCACTTCTCTCCCCACTATGCACCTTGTATTGCTAGTGACAATGGATACATGACAGGAAAGACATGATTCTCTTCCTGCTGATGTTCCTTAAACCCCAGAAATATTTTGCCACTTACCCATTGTACTGTTCCTAAGTGTGGTTATTCTCCACCTTGCTGTTGTGCGTTGCCTTTCCAGCTGGAAGAACTTTGGGGCAAGACTGTGAATTTCTTTGTATATTTTAACTCCTGTACTTTGATGCTCTGAATTCATTACTTTTGGATACTGTCTGGGTGATGCCATAGCTTGTGACTGTGGACAGAAGCACAACCAAGCCCCATAATGACTATGCCTGGATTGTACAGAAAAAAAACCCAAAACCCCCAAATTGAGGCTTTGTGTAATCCCGGGAGTCCAGGTTCCTGGAAAGAGGAAGGTTTGGAGCTAAATCGCTTTGAATTTATTCAATTTCAGAACACTGCCATCTTGGCTCATGCTGTCAAGAACAACCTTATGGTAAATACTGCAAGTTCTGGCCAGGAATAGTCAAAATAATGCCTATACTAGAGATTAATGCTCATAAACCCAGCAATGGGCTTATGACTGTTTGGTATGGAGACTAAACCCCCCTGGATCTTTGAAGGAAACAAGTCAAGTATGTCAAGATCCCTGGATCTCAGGGCCAGGAGTTGGACTTGATGATCCTTGTGGGTCCCTTCCAATTTAAGATATTCTAGTCTAGCCCAGTCTAGTCTGTAAAAATGCCAGCAAGAAAAGAGAGACTTGACCATCAAGACAGCACAGCATTATCTATGTGAAATGCAGCTCCTGACTAAAGAGTTTATTTGGGATGTGAATATATTAAACATCAGTGTAAGGTATCACAGTACTAAAAGCCTCCTGTGTTTGATGTATCTTTGCAATATAATGTACACGTTTAGCAAAGAGCTGTAGTGTGGTCTCCACAACCATATTTGATGCTGTAATTTATTAAATCAATCATAACAGCGCAAAATCTGAAGGCCCATACTCCACCCAGTGAATTTTAGACACATCCTGAAGAGTCTTGAAGGGGAACTCAGTCAGAGGCCTTCATGTAGGTGCTGGAGAGAGAGATGAAGATGTTAAATATTTACAAGACATTTTTTAACTCACCTTTTGGTTTGGTAAACTGAGGCCAAATCTCATCTCTGTAAACTCTGAAGGGCTCATGCATGATATGAGAAGTGTTCCAGAGCCTCATTTCCTTCCAGAAATGGTCCTTTTCACCCAGAAATTGTGCCACCCAGAATGCATATGCCACAGCTTGTTTATTTGCACAAATGGAAATATACACCTTCCCCAACTCTCCTTCAGTTTTTGCTGACACTTGCTTTGATTGCTTAATTAATTTTGCATTGTTTTTCCATTCTCTTTTTTTTTTTTTCTGAAAGAAGTCCCCTTCTAATATGATCAGTCCTATGAATCCTGAGTTTATTATAAGAGAAAAAATCAATAAAAAACAGAACTTAAAAAAGACTGGGCTTCTCACTGAAAAACTGCAAATCTCTCACCAAAAAATACCTGACCAGAGTTTATATTGTAATTTCTTTATTTTAACACCGTGTTACAATTAATCAGCTCTTTTTTCCAGCCCACCTCAGAGTTTTACTACAGAAATTGATTTTGAGATGTGAATTATAAAGAATTAGCTCCCATGGTTTTATTAAAATCCACCTAGATTGGATGCTCTCCCTGCAGTCATTTATCCTGGTATCTTCAGAAAAGCAACTGCATTCAGTTTTTTGTTTGCACAACTTCTGAAGATTACCTTATTTTTTCTTTCCTGATTTCTACTAAATATTTAACAGCTTGTGTTTAATGCCAGAACTCCCACATTATACCTGATCATTTCATATCTGATGGCTTTAATTCCAAGTTATTGGAATTAATTGACACTGCTATAATTTAGAACAGTCAGCTTGGAAGGCTGCTGCAAGTAACCATTAAACAATGGATAAAATGATTTAAACTGCCAACACAGTGTAAGAACTTGTATCCCATCCACAAACTAAAGTTTAATTCTGAGCTGTTTTGGTGGTTTTGAAATACAAATGATAGTCACTCAACTGTTGCCTGCAACTTCACACCAGGTGATATAAATCAGAGAACTGTGTGCTTCTTCAGATGTAGATGTAGCACCGTCATTTTCATACCTTCAAAATGCTGATCAAAAGGAGAAACAAATATATGCTACAGCTGGCACCCTGAATTATGCTATGTGAAGTAAATACTTGCATTTGAACACAGTTGCTTTGAACCCAGTGAGCTGGAGTGAGAGAGGTTGAATGTATTAGGGACAGAGAATTGTATTTTATTTGCAGCAAATAATTATTTAAGCCTGGTAGAATTTATTGTCATTCCTATGCTTTTCATATTGCCCTCTGCCCTTAAAAATCTACTCTCAGACTACTGTCTCTGCTGAGAGGAAAAAGAACTTGTGGAAAATGACTTTATTTACTTGTGGCACCATGAAGCTGTTCTTGAGTTATTCTCCATTTTAATGGCAATGAGTAGACACTGTTGACTTCAGGCATTGAACTAAATAATTTAACCATGATAGCAGCACTAAACTTAATATAATTATGTCCTGTTAAAAATGCAAGGTTATAGTCTGCTGTCATTGTATTGTAATTAAGGCTGTAAGGACTCCTCTGCCCTGCACAGAGTAAAATAAAAAAAAAAAAAAATAGAACTACAAAATCTTCATAGCAACAAGAGCACATCACTAACAGCTCTGACTTTATATCTTTCCAAAATGAGAGTTTAAAATGAGAACCTGCAGCAGGACTAGAGACTACAGCAACAAGGCAGGAATGGAGAAGTACATGGCTTCAGTGGCAACACAGGCTGTGTACACTGTGTGTCAGGGGATCAAAGGCTTTGTATCTTCCTCTGCTGCCCCAAGGATAAATTCATTTTACCCGATTCATAAAAAGTGATCCAATCTCACCAGTCTTCCCTGCTTGGGAGCCCAGCAAGATACAGAACAGATGACTCAGGGGAGAGAATGAAGTTATCCATTACAAACACCTTCCTCTTCCTCCCCAGTATTTGCAGTCCCAAGTATTTAAGAAAACAAATATCTTAGAGCTGCTTGTAGGTAACATTAGTGACACTGCTTGGAGAGGGGCACAAGAGCTGCCTTCCACCCTAACCAAATGTTAGTGTGGAAGGTACACATGACCAGCCTCTTACTATTGTTTTGCAAATGTAATGGTTGACTATAAGTAATGTAATATGTAAAGAAAGATATAGAAGCGAAATCCTGATATATCCTCCTGCATATTTGCTGAAAATGTGACTACAGTGTTCCTATTGTGTGCTCCTAACACAGTTTAGAATCTGAGGGAAAGGGAACATTTCTGTTCCCTCCAATACAAACACAAGATTAAAAGACATGGACAAGGTGTACAGGGCTGTGAAGTCTCTTGGTGAAGCCGGGCTGCTCTGACTGGTGTCGTGGGCCCAAAACAAGGGGAAACATTTATGGCAGGCTGTGCCAATTCACACAGGGCATAGTCAGGTCCCAGAGCCCATTGCTGACTCTTTCCTTCTTTCTTCTATGAATAAATAAACAGACTTGCTCTTCCTTACAGCATGTGTCCAAAACAGTTGCACGTGCTGGCATGATTTCCACTGGACAATGTTCACACCTTGAAGTACTCTAAAGAGTTTGTCATTCTTTTGGACAACTTGTGGGCTCTACATGGTCAGGAGAAGGCATTCACAATGAAGCTATGTGTGGCTCTTAGAACTTTTATGAAAAGACTTTCAGCACCTGGTAGGTTCAGGCTGTTGGTGAGCAAAATTATACTTCTGACAGGTCACAAAACAATTGAAAGATTTATAGAGACATGGCTGAAGGGTTGTACTTGTGGAGGAAGGAGAATAATTTTTTTATTGCTTCAAGGAAACATTTTCACTGAAATGAATTACTGTCATGACAATCAGAGTCATTTAGCTAAGAATATGAGCACTCTACTAATGATCTTTTCTTACAGTGTTAAGAATAAATGTTCCATGGCCTCTGGCTCCAGATGCGATGACTGTGACACAGGAGCTGCACAGGGCAATGCAGAGAAGGAACGTGAGCAGGTGCCACTATGAGGCTCTATCCCTGGCTATTATACCACACTCTGGCTATTATACCTCACTCTCTACACCCTCCTGTAGCTAAGACATGTTCTTCCTGCAGAACAGTAAATCCCAAAGCAAGCCATCAGTGTGCACAAGAGAATTGTCTCCTGTGTGCTCTTGGACACCTATTATGGGGAGAAAAAAAAAAGGAGAAAAAAAGAAGATTAAAAGGAAAAAAACCCAACAAACCAACACTCCAAACAATTTACTGCTCCATGGAGCTGGTTGGAAGATTTCACACAACCATTCCCTCCTCCAGTGTGGTCTTGCCCAACCTGAAGAATCCACTAGAAACTCTTGGATACAAATAATCTGAGAAGTGCTCTAGAGCACATCTGCTTCAGATACATCCCAGAAAACACAGTGCTGGCCACATGATTGTCTAATGTCCTGTATGGAAGTCCTGCCTTTTGTCCCTCATGTCTCACAGAACAGGCTGCTAACTCATGCAGAATTCATGGTGGCTGTTTGAAGAGGTCATGTTCCACAGAGTTTGAAAACAGCACAGGTCAAGGCTGGTAACATGATTTGATGGAGCCTAATAGGTTTGTCCTGCAAATCTTTTGCAGTGTGTCTTGTTGGGGCTCTTTAAGATGAAGTCAAGCAGACAGCCCATTAGGTTTTGAATGTCACACCTCACCAAAATGTATCCAGCTTCAAAACTGTACCTAACTCTTAGAAGTATTATTAACATGCAGACAGCATGTTTCCTGGTATGAAATGATATATTTCTTTGCCTCTTAAATGAAGCATAATCTGGAAGGTATAATTGCAATAGATGTGAAGTAAACTTGGAGCTTTGGGTCATAAATCAATAAATAACTCAGCCTGCAGCCTCATGGTTTATTGATTCACAAGCTGTTTATCCCCCACCACCCACAATATATTCTACATAAGATGCAATTATTGCTGAATTACCCTTTTTTTGCATGTACATAGACTTAGACATCTCATCAGAACAAATACGTATTGCAAAGAATCCTAGCAAGATGGTTTTGTTGTCTTTGTTAGTTTTAAAAGTGTATTAAATTCATTTGAGCCTTATACAATCCTCACCCAGCATATTCATTTGGTGATTACAATCACACCATTATTGTCATAACTTTGATCATTTAGGACTTGTCAGCCTGGGTGAAATGGATTGTGCTTGGCTTTTTCTGCCTGGGGAAGTGATGCAGCTCTGAGTAAACTGCAGGCTGAAGCAAAACTGAACTGATATTCCTGAAGTCAGTCAAAGTACAGTTTTTAGAAAGAGCTATCACTAAGGGAAATTCAGATTGTGCTACATATGGGTGCAGAATCTTCTCAGTCATTTGGGAAAGAACAGTGGACTTGATTCCATGTTTGCTTTGAATTTCTGGTCTCAAATATCAAGAAAATCTGCAGAACTGGGGAGCTGACTGTACCTATGCAAGGAAGGAATACAGGTCCCTACAACTGTCAGCCCAGCAGATTGCAAGAGACACCGCAGCAGTCAGAGCAGCAGAGGCAAAAAGCAGCAGCAAGAGGACACATGAGGAAACTCATGGACAAGTAGAGACTTAAGTGAACAGCGAAATTATTCCCTGAAAAACAGAGACCCGTGGATGGTTAGAAACAGCAAGAGGCAGAGCCTTCACTGGCAGTGCAGAATATTTAAGCAGGCCAACCCATCAGCCCAGGAGAGTCCAACAGGCAAGAATTTACATTTTGCAGTGGGCAGGTGCCCAGCAGTGCAAAGTAGCTGTTGGCACCCAGGGAAAGGCAGTGTTCTTTGCTCTTCCTGAGCTTTTAGCACCCAGTAGAAACAATGCAGCTACAAAGACAGAGCTGCTGCTCAAGCATGTGACCACCCAGGATTCTGATTGACGAATGAAGGGATATTCTGAGACGTGGAAGGTGATTCTAAGCAAGCCTGTAAGAAGGTGTGACCAGATTGATGACCTGCTCTGTTTGGTGGCTGAGCTGCAGGAGGAGGTGGCAAACTGAGCAGAATCCCAGAATCTGCCAGAAAGAAACTGGTCAATTCTGCCATCTCTGATGCATGGAAGCCAACTCAGCATGGCCACTATGGAAAAAAGCTCAGGATCTGCTTTGTGCCAGGAGAAAGGCAGCTCTACAAGGGGTCAAGAGGGATGGAAGAAGGCTATAGCACAGGGCAGAAAGGGAAAGCTCTCCTCACCCTCTAAGATAGTGTTATAGGGTAGTTTTGTACCTTAGACAAAGCAAATGAGGTAGAGGAGGAACCTCTGCAAGAATTCTTGCCAAGGTCAGAGAGACCAACCCCTTATAACAAAACCTGCAACAAACCAGCTCCCAGAAGAAACAACAGTGAGTTTTGGTCATTGGTAGTTTTCTCTTTTGTGGGACAGAAGAACCCTTTGCAGACAGGACCCTCTTTTCAGGGAGATTTGCTGCCTCCCTGGGGCACAAACTAGGTGTTCTATCACAAGACTGAAGAGCCTATCACAACCTTCAGACTTTTATTAATTTCTATTCTTTCACATGAGTACTAATGATGGTGCTGAGGGAGGCACCCACCGGGTGGATGAAGGGAAGGTGGTGGATAAAGCTTTTCTGCATTTTAGTGACAAGTTGATTTTGCAATTAGTTATAATAGACTGATTTACGAACAGTGCCAGGCAGAAGAAATCCTATTTTAGCATCAAATTTTGCAGTGTCATTCCCTTTTCTTTTAATTAAATGGTAACGATTTGTTTTATGACCAATATGGCACTATTTAATTGACAAATAGTACAATTTTTTTTCTATTTTTTTCCCCTCTTGGAAGGGATAAAGACCTCATTACTCATCAGGAGAAAGGCCTTATAGTGCTAGCAATTACAGAAGCCTACATGGCAATGGGTCAGAAATACCTAAATCATTATGTGTGTCTGATAGTAACATTCCTGAATTGTTACAGATGCTGAAAATTTTCAACTCCCAGAGCTAACTCAGCTCTCAGCATCAGACAATCTATGCTTTCCTAGCTCAAGGCAACATGATAATGGTGAGGGAAGGCCAACAATTTGTCACGTGTCCTGTTTTTTCTAATCTTCAAATGGGGGTATGGAAAATTGTATGCAGAACAGTGCATTAAAAAATTTTCACATATCACTGATAAACTAAAAGAACAGAGATTTTTTGCCTAACTGTTATATCAACTTTCAGGCACTCAACCTATGTATCAACCTGTATCCTTGTGTGATAGTCTGATTCTTTCATACATACATCCAAATGGGTAAAGATCAGCAGTGATAATGTCTGTCATAGTGAAATACTTGCCTATTCCTCATTATGAATTTCGAGATAAGCAAGGGAAAATATAAGTTATGTATTTACATGAGATGTTTTGATTTATGCATTTAAAATGAGTTTATCTTATCTGAAAATTGAAAAAAACGTCTCTACTGCAGCATCCCTTCTCCAGATATCCAATATATGAATTTCTGCATTATTACAGTCTTTTCTGTGGAAAAATTCTTCTGTGTTACAGAAAAGATACTGAAACCTAAAATACATGTAAGCCCAACAACTGACATCAGATCAAGCACTGAGAACTCCCCCACTCCTGACCGTATTTCATTTTGTGTTTGAGTTGCATCCAGTAATGATAACGAGGACTAACAGATTGACAGATGAGATTGTGTGATAGATAACCTGCAGTTTGTCATCTTGACAATTCACAGCAGTGAAACCAGCTGCTATTGCACTATAATGCATTGCTTGCTCTGTCTTATTTATTATAAGCCATGCACAAACCATGCACATTTTTTACACATCTAAACATTTCTACATATGAAACTAGTAGGACAGCCCAGAGCAGTGGGCCAAGCCCAAGAAGCACCAGGTGCTGTAGCTGTTGATGGATTTCTGAAATCCATCATGGAATGAAAGAGCAGTTGGCAGAAGAGTTGTTCTTTGTGTTTGGCTGGGTGGCAGGAACAACCTGAGACTGAGGACAGAGCCACTTGAGATGATGCGTAAACAGTTTGTAAAGTGACAGGGTAATCCATAGCCCTGGTGTGGATTCACACAGCTGGTTACCCTGCATCTGCTCAGAGCATGGAGTGAATGATGGAGGCTTCTCCCAATGCTCTTATCCATTCACACATCTCTATTACGGCTGGACAGCACGTGTAAAAGTTATTTTATGGGAAGCTGAAAATAAAAAGAGGGGGAAAACACCCAGCTACAAACACCCAGCTACAAAAGAAATCAGATTTCGTACATGCCACCTTGTGAAGTAAAGCTGTCACTCACACAGGTTGAACTCAGGAAAGCTGCCACTCATCCTGCTGAACCACAGGTATAAAAGACAGTGTGCTTTAGACAGTCCAGACTGTCTAAATTCAGCAATAATTGCATCTTATGACCAAGTCATGCATATGCTAAGCACGGCACAGTGAATGGAAGAAAGAAGTGGCAAGTGTGGGACCCCACTACAGCATGACCCAGTAGAGCCATTGTTTCTCATTACAAACTGCTATCAAAGCATAAAACCTACAACTGAATCATGCTAAATATGTATTGAGGTCAATGTACTTTATTAAAAAATTGATTATGCTTGCTATTTTCTCAATTAGTTGCTATGCACTTTAAACCTGGCTTTTGTGTTTACTTTTTTTTCTTAGAGAAAAGCATTCCATGCAACCAAATTAAAACCTCTTGGGCAGAGCTGTGATATTGACTTTTTTTATAAACCCCTTTGGAGCTCAAGTATTGATTGTTGTGCCTCGTTCAAAATATTGACTTTGTATATTCAATGTCATCTGTACCATAAAGCGATCAAATATTTTAATAGTCACATTATTGCTAGAACTGTGATGTGTTCCTCCAAGCTTAAAAGTGAATATTTGTCAGTGCTCAGAGCTTATTTCTACATAGAAACAACCACAGCATTGGAGAAAGTCTTAGTGAGATTGATCTGTAACCAGCAGAAGTTTTACATCTTCACATCGTGGGAGTAGAAGCAAAGGCCATGCATGGAAATAAATAATAATCAAATGGATGTGCAATTTTAATTCCACAGTTTCATTTGAAACTGAGATAGATTTTCACCCAAGTTGCAATCATTAAAAATTTTGTATCCAGTAAGATACAATATTTTTAAAATATATTCGCACTATCTAGAAAAGTTGCTTCCAAATCCTCCCACTGAAAAAGATCACCACTACAAGCCTAAGGTCCTTCTGTCCCAGTGAGATTTATGACACTTTTTTGTCCCCAAGAACAATTTCACTGCGCTGGAACAGATTATGAAGAGGAAAGATGATGATTTGAGCCACTGAAACCTTCAGTTCAGGACTGGATTCCCTTTTGTGAAGATGTTCCAGTAAGTCAGGGGAGTGTATTCAGCAGCAGTTTGATCAAGTTCTCAGGATCTAGCACAGTCCTCCTGTGTCATCTCTCCTGCCAAAGGAAAATACCACTCTCCATTCACACTTCAGTCACTGGAAGTACAGAGCTCCCAATGCTTTTAAACCCTAAACCAAGCTCACATACACTGCTTGAAGCTTATTAGAGCCACACTGCAGCTGTCCTATGCTAATCCATGCAAAGGGAGAAAAACAGCAGACCAAAACAAATCAGTGCCCAGGCTTTTAATTTTCTCCCTTTGATGAAATGAGATGGTTTTCCATGGAGAAGCACTAACTGATCAAAGGTTTTCTTGTCTTGTGAGGTCTACAAGGCCAGCAGAGGTGACACAATTATTCTTTTCCTGGAGGAAAAACCTTCTTCCAAGGCTCTGGTTGGGACAGGTTCTCTGATAGAGCAGTATTCAAACTCTCTGAAATGTTTGTGCTAACACAAAAGCTGGAAGAGTGCCGGACTGATCAGCTAAGCTATAGAACAAGGCTTTCATATTACAGAAATACCAGACTGCGACTCAAAGTGTGTGACAGACGAGTATCTCCAGTCTTCAGAAATCTGCCTACTGAGAAACTAGAATAGGACACTGAGGGAATGTGACAAAAGTCCTTGAGATGAAATGTTGGTGCGCTGAATTCCAGCTATGTTGAATGCCACAACCATCCCTGTGTCAGTTGGTACTTTGTGGGGGTCTTTCCCATCTGAATTTATGGTCACTATTTATATGGCCATGGAGAAGAGAGAAGTATGAACAAGTTCCAGAGAGATTATACTCACAAGACTGCCATGCTAGTGCTGGTTATCAAAAATTCAAGGCAAGGGGCAGATATGTTAGCCATGGAGATTGGTTTGGCTTTTTTTACTAACTGTGTCGTTTTGAGTAATTGAAAGGATTTAAACAATAATTGCAAGTATGAATCACAATGCAAACTCAATTTCCTATGAAGAGAAGCAGTTTTATGCAGTGTAATATTGTATGGGTAAGATAATCACCTAAGAACCAGTAAAACAATAATCTGCAAACTGTACAGCTAGGGAAGCATAAAGATTGAATACCATTTTATGTGCTTTAGCAAATGATGGCTCAATGTCTGGCATATATCATGTGATTAAAACAAACACAGAGAGTGCTATGGAGAATTTGTGGGTGCTGCTTAAAAAGTGCTGTTTCATGTTACAGGGAAAGTCAATACAAGTTATTTCACTGACATAGCCCTGGGAAATTTGCAGAATTCACACAGTTCTGCAACACCAAGTCATGGCAAGTAAACCTTCCAAAACCTGTCTTCCCCCGTCACCATCACTTACTCTTTTCTTAATTGTTTATATGCAGGAAATGAAGTAATAGCCAAGAGAATACCCAGACCTGTGCTCTAAAACTATTGTTGTTATTAATAACAAACACACTGCATATAAATATTACATGGTGGTTTTATATGAGTGAAGACAATTATGCTGACATAATTTGAGCAAAGGAAAAAAAAGGAGATCTTTAGCCTAGAGAAAAGAGGGCTGTGAGGAGACCTCACAGTAATCTTCCAGCCTTAAAGGGGACCTAGGAAAGATGGGGAGGGAGGTTTTATTAGGGAATATAGTGATGAGGAGTAACAGATTTAAACTGAAAAAAGGGGTAGATTTAGGTTGGGAAGAAATCTTTTACTATGAACATGGTGAGACAGTGGAACAGGCTGCCCACAGAAACTGTGGATGCTCCATGCCTGGAAGTGCTCAAGACCAGGTTGGATGGGGCTTTGAGCAACCTGGTTTAGTGGAAGATGTCCCTGCCCATGGCAGGGGATTTGGAACTAGATCATCTCTAAAGTCCCTTCCAACCCAAACTATTTCAGGGTTCAGTGGCTCTATGGCATGAGTTAAGCTCTGAAATACAGCTTGCCAAAGAGTGTTGCAGAAGATAAAAATGTATGTGGATTCAAAAAGCAATCAGATATATCCAGTGAAGCAAAGCCCATAATAGACGTTAAATGCAAAACCATAATTTCCTCCAGGATGCACCTCAAACACTGACAAGGATACAAGGAGAGAATTCTGGGGACATGTGTCATTTCACACCTTTTATCCTCTCCTTTCCCTGGTATCTGTCACTAGTCACAGTTAGCAACTTCCAATATGATCATCTATTATTTTGCCTCTAGGTCCTGTTACTTCAGTCAAAACATATGAACAAATTATTTATTCTCTCTTTCTCCCCTAAATTGCCATTAGTCTTGTGCTGGTGCTGGTCATGTCTTTGCCTGGTGCTGACTTGAGGCTGGAGTCAGCTGCAGCAGAGGTGGCTGGGTGGGTATGCACATGCCCTCTGAATGGAGAGAAGCAGAGAAAAGAATGATCACAACAATTCTCATCTCATTTGCTGCTCTTGTGTTTTTGAACATGTGGAACGTGTTGGAAGATTGTTTACCCAAGGTGACTGCTTGGTTGGATTCTGGTGTTTTGATTCATTGACCAATTGGATTCATGTGTGGGTGTCAGGACTGTTGGCTGACAGTCACGAGTTTTTGAGTAGTAGTTAGTTAGAAGTAAGTATGATGTAGTATATTATGTACCTCTTTAATATAGTTGTAATTTAATATAATATAGTTTCAATAAAGTGAGTGTTCAGCATTCCAAAGCCTTGGAGTCAGATGTCAGTCATTCCCAGAGAATGGGGTCACCTGA